>NC_136901.1:81161249-81183797 GCF_949606895.1 Notothenia rossii | reverse complement strand
CATGAATAATGCATCATCAGACAGTCGGTAGTGAGCTAATGAGTCAATTGCTTAGAGAGCCTGGAGAGACACCGGTGTGCTGTGATGGTTATACCAAGCCCTCCCCTTGCTTGGGTTGTACGCAACACCAGATGTCCAAGGTGCGGGTTGATGTATTATGGGTCATCCCTCTCGCCCCTCTTCTGCAGTGTCACCACATTAGGAGGCAAGAGCATGTGGTTTGGCCCAAGTGGTTGTGTGTGTGTGTGTGTGTGTGTGTGTGTGTGTGTGTGTGTGTGTGTGTGTGTGTGTGTGTGTGTGTGTGTGTGTGTGTGTGTGTGTGTGTGTGTGTGTGTGTGTGTGTGTGTGTGTGTGTGTGTGTGTGTGTGTGTGTGTGTGTGTGTGTGGTGTGTGTGTGTTGCTCAAGGATGGAGAACCGTTTATATGCACTGTCTACGGAAAGGTTGGGATCATTTAACTTTGATGCTTTCTCTCTGCAGAGGGAGATTTCCCTCTGCAACCACAGCTTATGTTCTGTAAGCATTTGTACTGCAAGGCATCTGAGGCAAACACAGTTGTGCTGTTGATATAATACAGACTGAAGTACAATGTGCGTCTGAGCATGCAAAGGAGGGGGATACAAGTATGAAACATGCTTATGAAAGCATATTTAAATGATTGTTTACGCATGCATGTGCGAACAACCGCTTGACTGTGAATATGTGATCATCTTAATGTTGTGCTTTGCTGCAATGCATTTTACTCTCATGTTTGATGAATTTATCTTTTCATTTTGCATAAAGCAGTTTTTTCTCATCATTATCATGTGTGAAAGCAAGTATGACCTTACATTGGGCCTGTGATACTGACAGCTACACTGTGACTCATTCTGTCTTCAAATAGAATTTGAAAAGCAATATCAACCATCTATGATCCCATGATGAGCATGCCAAAAAACAAAGTGCAGTGCAGCGAACAGTGAGGGGATTTAAAGTGTGACCAAAGCTTCCCAAGCGACACTATTGAAGTTACAAGCTGTAGTGACAATTCTAGCCAATTCAATCCCCAAGTCCACTCAGCCACTTTACCAGTCTCTCAGAGTAGAGAGAACTTCTTCCAATGTCAGAGTGAAACACTGTGTAAAGAGCAAGATTTCATTAATAATCCTTTCAAAGTGAAATGTCTGCCTTTGCAGTTTTCGTGTGATCCGGCTGACAGTAAGGGCAGACTGTGAGACCAAGTTGTAATTGGGCTTTCCTGAGCCAGCACATAATGCTGCAAGAAACTGTTTAACATGCTTAAACTTAGTCAAGTACTGTTATCATTCTGCAGGGGAAATATATAGCCATTCAATACATGATTCATTGGCCAACTACTGTGGGTTTCCGTCAAGATCTGTATTCATTGTGTTGCTTGCGTGGTTTTTGTTCATAATTACTGTAGCTTTACAACAACAACAACAACAACAACAAGGCAGAGCTTCAATATCAAAAAAGAGACTTGGCCTGAAATAGCTGTTAATGAATAAAGTCTAGAATGTGCAGGTCTTTGGATTTATTCTAAATGTATTTGTGATTTGTCAAATCTGCATTGTTTAGAAAGCATGGGCAATAAATCCGATTACATTGTAAAAGCAGCAGTAAATGGCATTGACGGGGGTGCTTTGAGCCTAAGCACGACCAGTATGTCTAATGGGAATACCACACTCTAACAATTAGTGGATAATCTCAACTGTAAATATGCTTTGCGCCAAACTGTCTGGCTCCTCCTGACAGATCGTTATTAGCATTAGTTGCCAGGAAGATGTGCATGTTGATTACCAACTGCTGCATCTATCTCGCTCAAAACATTTACATCAGCTGATCACAATTCAGAGCAGTCACTTACATTTAGATGAGCCTTGACACATTTTAAATATTTCTTGATGGATAACGCTACTAATATTAGCACTGCTACCAAAATAATCAAGCACAGGCCTTGGTTTTCCGTAAGTAATATAAATGTGCTTACAGAGATCCCCTTGTGTACCCTCTACAATGCCAAAGTGGCACAAATTAATTTACAAAACTCTAAGGGTTTTTTATACATCCCACAGACTCAGTATTTGAAGTGATAGTTCCTCGTCAATAGAGATTTACTATAACTCATGATTTCATTATGTATGCAACAGTCATTCACAACTCTCACAATCAGCCTGGCTTTTACCTGTATGTTTACTTCGATTTGTGTAAATGGAGTTCTTGATGCTCCACCACCCTTCACTCAGAGCCAAATCAATAGTAGTTAACATAATGTGATTCGTAGCTCCACTGTAGAAATGTTTAACAGAGATAATTAATAATTTTGAGCTTTTTATTTGTACTCAAACCAGTACAGAGGGTCTGCCAGTTTGCAGACTTTGCACACAGTCAGAGAAAAGTATTGCTAATAATCATTATGACTAATCACTTTTTTAATGCTGCTCCAATTAAAAGCAAAATACCAATGCGAGTTGCAAGTAATTTTTTCAAACATGAACCAGGTATTCTGGACAGGAAAATGTAAACTGTTAGATATAGACTAATGAAAGTAACACTCACTGAAGGGCTTATAATCCTTGGCAATAATGTGAGAATATGAGAAGTATATAATAATATTACCAGACTTATCCTTACAGTACATTTCAAGGTCAGTTGTGCAAGGATCACTGTCCTGTATTTGGCACACTAATCCAATGGAGGCTGTTCCTCTGCTCTTCTGCTCATTGTCACTCATACAGTAGTAATAGTACCCTTTGCTCCAGTTCTGACAACTACTGAACTGGTATTCAAAAACCATCCCACCACACTAAAACTGCTATGGATACAAGTGCAGATGGAGAATTATTCATTTATTTTTATGCTCCATTTACCTTTCCAGGTTGGTTGTTCTCCAGCCTGCCCAAACTTTTTTTTTTATCCAAAGCTTGTTACTCCAACCAGATATTTACACTTACTATATGTGTAACATATTATTTGTTTGTGCAAAAATGCGGTTCCGAATCTAGTTAATTTATTTTAAGGTGTAAAGCAGGTAATAATGAAAAGATATATAGTAATGTAAAATGATAATAATGTTTTCCAAATTGTATGTTGCACAGATTAATAAACCACCGGTCAACACGGTATCTTGAAACAGCTATGACCACATTTTTCAGTTAAATTAACAAACTTGCTCTATGGTGGTTTAACTTTGCAGAAACAGCTTCACTATGAATAAAGTCACAGCCACACACTCACAGACAACAGGCTGAACAGCTGGATCATCCAGTACAGCTACAAACACAAACATCATGTTGGTGGCATTGAAGTTCCTCAGCGTGAGAGAAGAAGAGATAAAGCTTTCAATCTGTACCAAATTCAAGAACAAGGGTTTGACAACAAGTAGGTACTGTAACTGGTGCAGGTTTGGAGAAAAAATAAGTTATTATTTAGTAAATGTTTAAGTATGAACGGTTACAAAATTATATTTGCGTATGCTGTCAATTCTAATTCTTTAATAGAGGGGAAAATCAGAAAAGACAATGGCTATTGGTGCATCTCTACATCTTAGTTTAGCAGGGAAACTCAGTTACATTTGCCAAATACAGAGTACAACAGAGGCTGATATAGGAATGTCATTAGTGTTTGTTTATAATCTAATGTTTTGGACACATTCAAATTTGGACCTGATGAAAGTGCCAGATAAAAAAATCAGGGGATCACCAAAGTAATGACAGTTCACCCAGAGGGGTGATAAATGCTTGTGCAAAATGTAATGTTTGTTCATCAAATACTTATCAGGACAATTCACACAAAGCCACAGATGTCAACCTCATGGTGGCGCTAGAGCAGGGACGTGGAAAGGGGGGGTGCTGAGGGGGCTGCAGCACCCCCATCTGTTGGTGGAGAGTTGTAACTGCAACGCCAAAAACTTCACTAAACAAATCAATACAAAAGTTTTATTTTGAGTTACTATTTTTGAGTTAGCATTTTAGTGTAAGCAGTGTATAAAAAGCTTCACTTTATAAGAGAAAGTGATAATGCGGTGTGCTTCTTCTGTTGCTCTGCTATAGAAAAGAAGCTCGTCAGTGCAAACATCACGGATGGGAGTTTTGTGAAAGCAGGGTTTAACAACTGGCGAAATGCAGGGGAAACATTTAGGGAGCATGAGAAGTCCCATCAACACACAGGCCGTCAAAAAACTGGCAGCATTAAAACGAACACAGATGAATGCACTGCTCTCACAAGCTGTTGCTAAAGACCAAATGACTGCATTTAATATGACGTTATTATACCGGACCCGCACCCCCAACTCTGACTGACTCCCTGCGCTAGAGTTAAGTCAGACGATCACTGAAGTCAGAAGGCACATTCCTTTGAGGGTTAGTAATGTTCAAACAAAATATGACACCTTTGTAAATACTGTTATGGCATAACAGCAATCCAAACAGATCCTTCTATGAACAAGCAACTGAGAAATTGGCTGTCATGTTTGTTGCACTATATGAATACGAGCAATACTCACACTGGAATACAGTGGAAATGTTCAGGGAGAATCAAGTGGAAATGTTTTGCAATAAATGTGCACAATACCATAAACAAAGAGAGGTTTATAAGGATGATTGCAGTAGCTCTATCATGATGCCACTGGGACTACAGTGACAGAGTTAAAAGGTTATTTAAATGAGGGGTTCATAAATGTTAAAATGGAAAACTATCCTTCAGTCAGTAAATGTTTAATTCAACTTCCTGAACAGCCTTTTTTCTTGTAGGATTCAGAGTCATCAGATGATTCTGGTTCAATACTTTTGCCTCTTGCAGTAGAGTTTTTGTCATATTTAATGACATGAAAAACGGCTTTAACCAGAAAAGGGCTGAGTGTTCCAAAACTCCCAGCAGATTCCTCTCTGATATGCCCACATGCTATGGCAGCCAGCTGAATCGTTCATGATCAAATACAGGTTTTTTTTGTAAACAAATGCACATTGCGATTCTATTTGTCATTTTGTCAGTACATTTCTTGAATAACCATCTATTCATTCATATTCCACGATAAGCATTCATTGTCGCTGTGTTTTTTATTGGACTTCAAAGCAGTCGCTTCACCACAGTGTTGCTGCACTTTGATGTGAATCACCACGTTCACAAACAGACCAACAGAGGTTTGTTGCCACAGTCCAGAGAAGCAACCAAAACGTATTATTTTTATACTAATTTATGCCAGTGGCAAAGCCTATGGAGATTATAATATCTATATCATAATTAAATATCCAACATGTCATCGTCAAAACGTAAACTGCTTTAGATTTACGGTATCTCAAATATTTTACTCAAAAATTTTTGGGTTTTAAAGACGCAACCATTTGATATTAAAAGTCTTCTTGTATTACTTTTATAACTACAAGGGTTAGTGTAATTTCTGTCAGGTCAAAAACGTAAATTTTCAAAATAAAGTTGTTTTTAGTGTCTTTAGCGTCGTGCTTTAGACGACTACTTCATGTTTGATCAAAAGGTTTAATCTGTAAAATATGTACAAGTAAAGTAAACTCAAACACACACTACCCGATGTTTTGCAGAGTTTACATATGATCTGAGCAATACACATTATATATTTATATTATTTTTGAGAAAAGATCAAAAGAGACCAAAATTATTTCCTTTTATTTCTCAGTCTCTGTCTGTTTGATCAAGTTGTGAGTTGCCACAGCCATCACACACACACACACACACACACACACACACACACACACACACACACACACACACACACACACACACACACACACACACACACACACACACACACACACACGCACACACACACACACACACACACACACACTTGGTGATGATAGAGAAAAGTGTCTCAGATGAAAGGGGAAGTTTGCTAAGGTTTTATCGCTTAACATTTTATTTAGCTTTTGCTGAAAAGCACAATGTAATTTCGTAATAATCAGAAGGAAATAGAGGACATGTTCCAACACCACTAAACATGGTCTCAAAGCAGTGTTTCAGGAATTTCTTTGAAATAACTGCTACAATTTTAATGTCAAGAAAAACTGCAATTAAGTAAATAATGGATTGTCAGAAAATTCCTTCTCACAAGTAATATAAAAATGCAATAAAAGACAAATTATTCATTTCTGCATGTTCAGCCGACCTGCTAACTAAAAGACGTATTATATTACAGTAAGAGGAAATTACTGTTATTGGGAATATTAATGATAGCTATACCGTTTAAACACGGTGTTAAATTCCAATTAACATATTTCATTGTCCTTTCCATAATTTATCAGTAACTATAGGAAATTAATAGGAAATGATTGTACAAGTATAAAGTGTTACACGTATCATTCTTGTATTTATAAGAAGGATGCACATTTAAAAACAAGTGAACCAGCCTCCTAATATGTATTTTCTTCTCTGTCGGGTTTTATTGTCTACCCGGCAACGCCTTAACTGAGTGCAGAAGTACTCTCTTCACACTGAAAATCTTTAACAATTTCATATGAATGCATTTTCTGTGTGCTACTCAGAAGTGCTGGTTGATATAACACTACTGAATCCAGCCAATGTGAAAGCTTTTACTCACTTTTTTTCTATGCGTTTCCTGTCCATTATGGCACAATAAATCCTGAGGTATGCAGAAGGCATGTTCTTTTAGAAAGCAACAGCAGCATGTGGTGAAGTTCTTCTGTTCAGTGAGCATGACGCACAATACATTGCTTAACAGACAAACAAAACACTGGCATTTAAACCCCAACTTTATCAACAGAAACGATCATCGCCAACCCTTTTTAATTAGGACTCTAGCTCTGGAAAGTAAAAAGCATAAACAAAACAAAAACAACAAATTAACAAATTGGTGATCCAAAAAAAGTTTGAAGGAGAAGTTTTTTCACCCTGTATTACTTGTGCTTGAATAATTAGTATTCATGTTTATTCAAAAGCAATTATTCCAAGCAATGGAAAAGATTTGTTCGAACACGTGTAGTTTTAGTTGTAGCCTCTATATATATATATACAGGACTGTCTCAGAAAATTAGAATATTGTGATAAAGTTCTTTATTTTCTGTAATGCAATTAAAAAAACAAAAATGTCATACATTCTGGATTCATTACAAATCAACTGAAATATTGCAAGCCTTTTATTATTTTAATATTGCTGATTATGGCATACAGCTTAAGAAAACTCAAAAATCCTATCTCAAAAAATTAGAATAGTTCCTCAGACCAAGTAAAAAAAAAAGATTTATAACAGCAAAACACAATCAAACATTTGAAAATGTCCATTAATGCACTCAGTACTTGGTTGGGAATCCTTTTGCACGGATTACTGCATCAATGCGGCGTGGCATGGAGGCAATCAGCCTGTGGCATTGCTGAGTTGTTATGGATGCCCAGGATGCTTCAATAGCGGCCTTTAGCTCATTAGCATTGTTGGGTCTGGTGTCTTTCAGCTTCTTCTTCACAATACCCCACATATTCTCTATGGGGTTCAGGTCAGGGGAATTTGCAGGCCAATCGAGGACAGTAATGCCATGGTCAGTACACCAGTTACTGGTGGTTTTGGCACTGTGGGCAGGTGCCAGATCATGCTGGAAAATGAATTCCTCATCTCCATAGAGCTTTTCAGCAGACGGAAGCATGTAGTGCTCTAAAATCTCTTGGTACACAGCTGCATTTACTCTGGGCTTGATGAAACACAGTGGACCAACACCAGCAGCTGACATGGCTCCCCAAACCATCGCTGACTGTGGGAACTTCACACTGGATTTCAAGCAACTTGGATTTTGCTCCTCTCCAGCCTTTCTCCAGACTCTGGCGCCTTGACTTCCAAATGAAATACAAAACTTGCTTTCGTCTGAAAAGAGGACTTTGGACCACTGTGCAACTGTCCAGTGCTTCTTTTCCTTAGCCCAAGTCAGACGCCTCTTCCGTTGTCTTGAGTTCAGAAGTGGCTTGACCATGGGAATACGGCTATTGTAGCCCATTTCCCGGACACGTCTGTGAACAGTGACTTTTGATACCTGGACTCCAGCTTCAGTCCACTGTCTTTGAAGCTCCCCCAAATTCTGGAAGTGACTCTTCTTCACAATGCTGTTAAGGCTGCGGTCATCTCTCTTGGTTGTGCAGCGTTTCCTGCCACATTTCCCCCTTCCAACAGACTTTTTGTGGATGTGCTTTGAAACTGCACTCTGTGAACAGCTTGCTCTTTGAGAAATTTCTTTTTGTGTCTTACCCTCCTGATGGAGGGTGTCAATGACGGTCCTCTGGACAGCAGTCAGATCAGCAGTCTTCCCCATACTTGTGATTTAGTTTACTGAACCAAGCTGAGTGTTTTTCAAGGCTCAGGAAACCCTTGCAGGTGTTTCGAGTTAATTAGACGATTCAAGTGATTCGTTGAACACCCTACTAGTATACTTTTTCATGATATTCTAATATTTAGAGATAGGATATTTGAGTTTTCTTAAGCTGTATGCCATAATCAGCAATATTAAAATAATAAAAGGCTTGCAATATTTCAGTTGATTTGTAATGAATCCAGAATGTATGACATTTTTGTTTTTTTAATTGCATTACAGAAAATAAAGAACTTTATCACAATATTCTAATTTTCTGAGACAGTCCTGTATATATATAATAGCTAAACAAACAATATGCCCTCTTAATAACAGAGCAAATATGTATAATTTATTTAACTCTAGCCATCATCATTTAAATCCAGATCTGCTCCTGAGGGGTGTTATGATGGTTATAAGAGATACCCTGCTCACCTTCTGAACTTGTTTTCCCTCTCAGCACCCTTTACCTCCGGTTATATGATTGGCCTCAATCCAAGATCTCAAACATATTCACTACAAGATTCACACCTCACTTTACTGTGCCTTATTTCCTGACAGGAAGCAGTTTATAAACCGTTAGAAATGTCTGTAAATCAAATTATAAGCCATACTACCTGCCTGCCACCACTCGCAGTGATTATTATCAGCAAGGTTAGACGGACATCAAACTACCCAAGGACTGAAAACAGGCTGATGTTGTTGGCCCATCAGGTGCTGTCATGGTATGGAAAGCACCGACACTGAAGAACTTGTCAATAGTGCACAAAACATGGACAGCCACAGCCACATACAGATAAATTGCCTATCATCTTCTTAGCTGGTTCTCCAATAAAATGATCATAACCCATAGTTTTTATAAGTGATAATGTCTATGAAGTGTTTAATGCTGTCAACTGCAAGTTTAGTGCATGTGGAGAAAACTCAGGGTTAGACGATTGGACGAATACAATGGCTATCACGAATTGGTGTACATTGGTTCTTATATTTGTGCCATCTTTTGGGCAATTTGTCATTTTTGTTCATTATATTTCTTCAACTTTAATAGTCTGCTTTCAAGGGGTGTGTGAGCAGCAGCCACAAATACATCACCAATTGCTGCCTTTTTGCCTGACAGTTGCTGATTTGGAAAATGTTAACATATCGCCAAGTCCTATAATGTTTCCAGCAATTATATATTAAAGCCTTTGTCATCTCAGGATTTTCTCATACTCCTCGACAAGTCTCTGTACCTCCAGGTAACCTGCAGTTTCCCCTGGTGGGAGCAGCACATCTGAGGCCATAGGAACATGGATACAGGATGACCCTCAACATAGCACGGTTACTGTTTCAGACCTGTACTGTACGCCTCAGCAGTCTCTGCCACATCTGTAGAGTCAATTTGCAGAGCCTTTGTTTGGATAGGGCAGGGGTTGGCAACCCGCGGCCCACGGGCCGCAAACGGCCCTTTAAGCCTTCTGCTCTGGCTCCCTTGAGCTTAGACAAAAATAAGAAGGAAATAAAATAAAAGTACTTGTAGGACTATTTATATTTTGTTGCACGGTTGAAAATGTTTCGTATCTTGTATTTTGAGGTGATACTGTGACACATAAATAAAAAACAAAACGGTTTTAATTAGGTCAACTAAAATATGCGTCACATCCTGCTACGGTCCCGCGCGAGCGCCTTTTCATGGAGGCACTCGCGCGGGGACCCCCGGCTCGATGAGCGAACTATGGATAAATCAAAGAAAAGTACCGGAGGAACACAGGATTTAATTCTGTGTGGACAGAGTTATATGCTTTCACAGCAAACGATGCTGGTTTACCGGTATGTTTGATATCTAGAGAGAAGTTGTCAAAGGTGCTGCAGCCTTTACGTATCGAGGAACAACACGGGAGAGGAAGACAGCTGACGATCTTCAGTCATAATATATGGGTATGTAATTTATTTCAGAAAACACTTTTTGTTATATTTCATGGAATGCTCTTAACGTCCCGATAGCAATGAATATATTAAATGCTTTGACAATAAATACATACAAAAATTCATCTCAGGAAGCCGTAGCGCTGTAAAAAGCACGACCAATCATTTTAGCCGACCCGGCTAAAATAACTGGATGGCCTACCTGCCTGTCAGCCTTCCATCTCTGTTCCATCTGTGCACAAACTTATCTCGTGGCCTCATTGATGATGCGCGTTCGTATGTGTTGGAGGAGGGACTCTGTAAGAAAGTCTGAAGGAAGAGGCCTATTTTTTCCGGTTGTGTATTTTCAAATTCTAGCGCACTCGAGCTGGTTTCTCCATTCTTACCTACCCTACCTTTAACTCTTTTTAGGGTGCAGCTATATGTTTTATTTATTTCAAAGTGGGCCCATTTTAATAATATTTTTTTTTTCCTTCAAATGTTCAGAGGACTCCCCAAGTGCTGTGTTTAATTTATTTTAAAGTAGGCCTGTGTATTATTTGTAATTCTCCATATAGGAGTTCTTTGTTTCTTATTAGAGGTTAACAGTTGTATATAATGTAATACATAGCCTAATAAATGCAAAAACACTGTAGTTTTTGTCTGATATAACAATAAATACAACTTTATTAGCTATCAAGCTATGAAATATGTTTTGCAGCTCCAGACAAAAAGAATTGGGGGAAAAAGGAGCAAAATGGCTCTTTTGGTCAAAAAGGTTGCAGACCCCTGGGATAGGTCATGATCCATGATACAAACACTGAGACTCTCAGACTGGCAAACCAGGTATTTTCCTCCTTATATTGAGCCAGACCACACTGGGCGAAGCCTTTTTGATATCTCATCCTCCTCATATTGTTAGTGAGCAAGGTCATATGCTGCCAACTCACTGGCCTGATTGGCCTGGAAGGCAGACAGTCTTTTGGGGGGGAATGAGGAGTTCCTCCACATGCACACTTGGCTCATGAACAAGGTGGGGAGCTTACCCACATTCTTTGCTGTGGCTTTAGCGAGAAGAAAGGCCAATTTTGGCAGAAGGCCCCTTTGACTAAGTCTTCCCAGAGGGTTCAAAAGGGAGCAGACAAAGCGCTTCTAGCTCTCAAAATTTGGCCTCAGTACAAATCCTGCAGAGGAACGCATAAGGCTTCTAACACCAAGTCCCCTTTAGAAACCAGATAAGAAGTCTGAAAGACCTTACAGTTTGGTTTCACACTCAACCATGTGGTCCATGATGGTGGCCACATGTACCTTGCAGGCACAGGCTGATCTATTGCCATACAGCAGAGTGCAGAAACTGCAATATGATTATCAAACTCTCAGGAGCAGGTCCAGCTATTTAGAGGCAAAAGGCACCGCCATGGAGAGTCTGGGTCTGGATGAGAGGTGGCCGCCTTTGTGTGGGAGCAGGTTTTTTTCTTTTGGGGATGTGCAACAGTTCTGAGGCTACAAGCATGTGTAATATAGGAAATCCTCAACAGTCACTGTCAGTCTGTAATGTAATCAGGAAGCTATACGGCCTCTTACAGACCATTGCAAGCATAAACACTTTGATCCGGTTAGCAAGACATACAACTGAGCCGGCACAATGTGTCACTCTTAAAATGATTTTGTTTAAACGTACAGAGAAGCTGAGTTGCTAATTATTCTGAGGCCAAATCAAAGTTCAAGCATCACTCATTATCTTCTAAGAAAACTTTAAGAAATGCATCTCATATCTAGTGTTATAAAGATCACTATGACTACAAAATGCAGTCGTATTGTTGATGCTTCTTTTCTGCTGCAGCAAACAAAGCCCACTGAATACGGCCTGCATACATACACTCAGAAAACTCCGCTTAATGACAGTACATTTTGTTTAATGCCCTGTCTTCAGCTTTCTTTTTGGACGACAATTTTGTAAATAGATTTTCAGAAAAATATATTCTTTAGAGAATCTATCCTTATCACCGCTATGACATTGAATGTTACACACTAGACCTTTAATGTCTAATTTAGAGTAACTCTGGCTCTACAGAAAAGATAATGTGTGATGTCAAAGTAAAGTAGGATGATTTATTATTGCACCTATAATACTGTACATGAAAAAGCAATTAGCCTACTTATAAAATACTCATAATTAGCTGTTGCTGCCTCTGGTTGATGCATCTTGACCCCAGATTCTGTATTAAGGTGCAGAGAAGACAATGTACACCATACTGTACATGAAGTATTAACAGACATGTGTAAAAAGCATTACATGTGCATGCACAGATTGTTTTCAGAGATGGGAGTGCAGTAATGGAATAGTATACCATTAAATAGTGATGCTGAGTACTGTAATGGCAATGCGTGCGGGTGGAATAGCCAAAGCATAGGGTATGAGCAAACACTGCAGTAGTGTAGGAATGTGTAACAACGCTGATTAATAATACATCAAGTAGAATACACACAAACGAAAGAGCAATTACTCCATACTTTCTTTTCACTTTTTAAATTATTATATTTCTTTTCAATATTTCCCTTATATTCTTAGTTTGCAGCATTCTGTCTTTTGTTTCACTGTACAAAAGGCACTCAGCTACCGGGAATGAAGCTCTCCAACACACAGGGTCAAGGTTTACTCAACGAATGAACCCAAAAAGCTATTAAACAGATTCAAAGCTGATTTAACTGCTGTGTAAACGAAGAGGGAGTGAGACTGCAAGAGTGTCTCCAACACAACAGCACGACATTGTAGAAATTATTCATATTGATATATCCTTTTATGAACATGTATTTCTTTAACATGTGACATTTTTCTATTTATGAACCCCCACATAATCAGAGCTGTGTTCTCAGTTGTTGTTGATGTTAACAAGCCATCAAACTGTCCCCTTTGACAGTGATTTGATGAAACAGTTACTTATTTTGAGTATCAGTACAGCTGCAAAAAGCATGATGTAGGTTTTGTTTCCAAGGAGTAACTTATTTTTAAATTCCGCCATACAACTATGTGATAGGATTTACTGCCACATGATCTAATTTACTACAGAGGAACATTATGTGCAGTTTTGGCTCATTTTGAGTTACCATTACTGTAAACTTTAAAGTGTGCCTGCTTTCCTTTTCTACCAGCAGGGTGAGAGAACCCTTGAGATATATTTCTGGCTTTTAAGCTATCAGTGTTAGCCAACAAAATGAGAAGTAATCACAACTTCGATAAAGACGATGATGGTTTTGTGATAACCTTTAATCATCTGCAGAGCTATATTGCTTCATTTTAGAAGATGACATCAATGGGCTAAAACACATTTACAGATGATTAAGGCAATATTAGTTGTGATGTATCAACAATACTTTGCTCCAAACCTCTTTTTGGTTTTATTAAGTCCATTCAACATTGCAAAACAAATATCTTCACAGTATGAGCACAGAATAATATAATTAAACTGTTTTTGGTGTATTTTATGAATATGATTGTCTCAAAAACACCAACAGTGAAGTAAAGGCACAACATTGCCATTTTATATATTTAACAAGGGCCACCCTTAAAGTCAGCTAAACTATTTTTGAGGCATACACCACTACCACCTCCCCTTACCGCCGTTCAGAGTGATTGATTATTTGCCTGACAGCGCTGTCAGGCAGGAGAGATGCTCCGTGGAGCGCTAGATTTTATAACTGCACTATGACTAAAATGAACAGGTACAATTTAAAACCTGAGCCTTACAGGACAAATATGAAACTCAGGTTGGTTGTTATAGGAGTTTAGAGTTAGGTTGTGCTAAAATGTAATGTAGCTGGACAACGGAATAACAGAGGAAACATAATCGAAGAGTATTTTGTTAAAATCTTAGTGACAATTTGTGAATTAGTAAGTATTTAATGTACCACAAGCACATGATAAACTGCTGGAGATATTCATTTTTGTATTAATTGCCGTTTTGTTCATTGTTTTGGTCATTATTTTATATAATCGAAATAGTTGTTAATGCTTTTATTTTCGAGGTGACATCGGGCATTGGACACCAAGGTATATATTTGGTGAAGGAGTGATTGGGCGCTGAAAAGGTAAATGGGAGAGGACGTAAAAGCAGTTGTTCTTTGTACTGTTTGATCGTTAAAAAAATCAAAAATACATACAATTACTCCCTGGACAATGGATGTATGATTCGCTACCTTGTGCCTTGGCGGGAGTTTGATTGGAGTTTTTCTTTAGTTCGAGGCAGTACTTCACAGACTACAGGGAAAGTACTTCAAAGTGCCCCACTTTAAAGTATCTGAACTATTGGTAACTTCCAGGCACCGAAAGCAAAGTCTGCAAATCAGAAAGAGCAGTGTTTCCCCTACCATTGTCTTGGAGGGGCGCTGAGCCCCGCCAACGGAGCCCCGGCCCCCCCCTGGGAATTTTTTTTTTTTAATAATTTTTCTTTTTTAATATATATATAGTATATATTGTTTAGTGTTTTTGCCCCTAAGAAACACTGATACATTAATCAATAACAATAATCCACAGCTCCTCCTCTGCTCCAGAGGATTTTAAAAAACATATCCCAATACACCACCCCCCCCCCCCCCCCCCCTTACACTCAGGCAGCCCGCCCCCCCCCCCAAGCAGTAAACCTAGGGGAAACACTGGAAAGAGCAAACCACTTTTAAAAAGGTCTCAAACTTTAGTTCACTTTTGTGACTAAGTACAGCTAACAAGAAGGAATGCTACACAGAGTCATGTACCGTAAAGCTGCATAAGTTTAAAAACTACTGTCTGCAACTACTTGGGTAGAGAGGTCGTCACAAGATATTAGTTCTTGAGCCTGACTCCCCCACTTCTCTTAGCATTTCTCTCCAAGGACTAAATCCTTTTTTGCCTTGGTCTAATTTATTACTGCACTAACTCTGTCCCAATACATCACCCAAATGAGTTTTATTTTTTATTTTCCCTGCATTTAAAAAACGAGAGCTGTGATGCAGCGTGGCAGAATCTTTTATGGAACCAGCAGAGGTGACATGTTTCTCCTCGAGCAAAGAGCGAGATTTTTCAAGTTGGCTGTAAGCATTAGCCACATTATAACGCTTTAATGTATGCTAAGCCGTGTCTTTATGAAGGCGGTATTAATGGGTGGGGTCGGTGTAACTGCCTTAAACAAGGGATTAGCCTGTCGCTGATGAGTCGGGGCTATGTGATGGGATTATTTACATTGCTCTGGTGGCAGGGCGCAGGTGTCATTAGAAATACAAATCCCCTAATACATTTCTGAAATGGGAGAGTTTTTCAGAAGTAAGGGGTGGATTGCAGGGGGCGTTGCCTGGAACAATGCTTGTGTCATCTGCAACCTCACAGAATTTGCAGCATTAATCTGGCTGTGTTATGAAGTTGAGTCAAAAAGTTTTGCTTCACCTCGTTACCAGAGTGTTCCTTGATTGGAGTGAATTAACAATGCCCTAATCAGAGGAAATAATAGGCTTCAGATGCTGAGACTGGCTGAGGCACCTGAGTTACAAACACTCGCTGGATGTAAATAGAGTAATCCGATCAAAGGACCCCGAGTTCCTTTCCTGTTCACATAATTCCTTCCTTTTAGCCAGGCGCTGGCTTAGCATCACCTCCCTTGGTAAATGCATATATTAACATTCCTTTAATCCTCACAGAGGGGTGATGATAACACATGGACACTTTACAGAGTGCACTCATCCCTTCCTCAAGATTAAAAATCATTGCATCGACTAATTATTTCCTGTCCATCCAGTAATTAGATATAATTGAGTAACCTTTGGAGATAAGCATATTTATTGGGTGCATTATCAGCTCATATTACAACAATTAACTAATCCGTTACCACTGCTCTCATATGGTGCTTTCATTATTCTCTATTAACATCAACATCCCTTTTAAAACAGTTTTTTTGCAAGTGAAAAACAGAAATACTCTACTTTTTAAAACATCTATCTATACATGTATGACAAGTCTATTCAAAATGGCAATCTGTGTAACTAAAGTGATGTCTTAAATGTTGACCAATAAACAAAAATGATATCCAGTCAAAAATTATAATCAAGAATATGCAGTTTACAATTATATATATACAAAGAAATTGTTAAATTATATTCAAACAAATGTCAACTAATCAGTGAATTGTCTAAATAGTTGGGCATTCATTATCCGTCAACAACATGGATTAATCAAGAATGCCAGCTCTGAACGTTTATTCTGCATAATATAATTTATTAATTCCTTATAATCATTATTATTAATCATTACTTATATTAAATTGTACTATTAGTAAATGCTATCAATACATTGGGTATCACAAATGCTCATAAAAAGTAATTAGATATGCATTAAGACTGTTTATTTAGTGAAATAACACATTTCCCTCTAGAATGTTTTTATTTGTACATATCTTTGACCAGCTTTAATTTGAGAAGGCTTTGGGACATGATGGTGACTTTCCGTCATCTTTAAAACGCAGCTGTTTCATGTTGACATTAAGTGCTCTTAGTTTCCTCTTAAGGAAATCATGGATTATTAAACTGTGAGTAACTAAATGGTTATGGCATGCAGAAAATCATCATGGAGCGAAAAAAGTGTCTTTAAAAATAAAATAAAAAGTGATTTAGTGAGCGCAGAAACTCCAGCAACAACTCAGGGCTCTTGTTGTCTTTCAGCTCGAGGTTCTGCTGCATTTCTTCACTGCTCTCAGAGCGATGGGGCTCATAACTCAGAAAGGCACAGAAGGAAAATAAATACACTTCGCAGGGGTGAATGGTACCTCATGTACTGTGGAAAATAGAAGGTGGGAAATCAGGGTGTTTGGCAGGTAATTTAGCACTTTGTATACAGTGTCAAACTTCACTGTGAGAATGGCTCAGATGTCAGAGTTGTGGAGGTTTTTCCTCTGCTGCTCATGTCTTATTAACTTCGACTCTGCAGCGTCGGGACATTTTTGTCATTTGCACCAGTTGATTTAGACCAAGCCATCGCTGATCAGTGCAACAACATTTACCCATTAGAGTCTCGATGATCAGACTGAGCTGCAAATCCTGCAGACCCAGCTCGGAGATCTTTCAGAATTCCAGATTCATGCTTCAGAGAATAAATGTGATTTCTCCTTTCTCGTTGCAGATATCAACTCAATTATCCACAAATGCTTCTATTAATCAAAGGTCCACTGAACGCTAATGCAAATGAGGGGTTTAATTAAGCTCTACTTTGATAAGTGGGACAACCTGCTAATTAATCAAACCTGACAGAGGGTCTTTCACCGTCCACGAAAATAATGTGTGGTACAAGTCGACATGTATTGTTGAATTGCACAATTAATGTTTTACATTTCCTGGTTAACTGTGATTAGATTTACCTGGTAAACATTTAGCAAACTGAATACGGCAATTAAAATAAGATGAATAAGATGAATAATGAATGAAAAGGGTGATTTAGTTAAAACCTGCAAGGACATTTTGATGAATCATAAAATTGCAGAGATAATGGTAATATGATACATTTCACGTCATTAGTAATTAACACAAAGTAGCTGCAGGATAATTAGCATTAAATCGAAGCAATTTCAAATGATAATTGCAAAGGGATCATTGAGGACAAGGAAATCTACAATACCATGTTGCCATACCGTTAAATCGGGAGATGCTTACTTCACATATTGCTCTAAATCGCTCAGACAGGAATAGCTACTTTCACTGACACACTGATTCGAGAATATATCCAAATCTCAGTTGTCATCGTTTCGTAAATTACAGTAAGAGTAGCAGAGGAAAATCGTTTTGTGCTGTCAGACTATATAAAAGGATGGTTCCTGTTATTTATATTAATGAAATCAGACTTGCAAAAGATACACCACAACTGGAAAATCATCCATGCAGAACTGTGGTCAAATCGACAAAGTGTATATTCAGCAGTCACAACAAACATGGAGCTTCACCGCCTTCTTCAGTTCAACAGCAGCAGAAAAACGCTTTTTGTGCTCGTTTGTTTATAATTGTGTTTTCCTAATCAGGAATCGTAATTCTCGAGTGCTTTTAGTTTTTTGCTCATTATAAGCTTTTCATTTGTCTTCAGCCTCCATTTGTTAGCATATACCCCTTAGGGCATAAAGGCATTATATTGTGTTACAGAATTTTGTCTCAACCCCTAACATAACAGTTTTCTTTACAAATAAGTATTGACTGTAATACGTGTTTTCTCACCTGAGACAAAGTGACATCATGAAGCACTTATAATGCAGCGTTTTACTGTGAAGCTGTATTTTTCTTTTCATTATCATAGCAAATCAAGTGTTGATTCAATATGATGGCAGCAGAACAATACGATCAAAAAAAAACACAGAGGGAATCTACATGTGTTTGTTTGGTATAATCGGAAAAAGAATACTATTTATATCAGCCATCTGGTCAAGCTATGGCGAGGTAATACAGGCGACAGAAAGCTACTGATCCTGTGCATTTCTACAAAAGCTGCTGACTCAAAGGAGGTGGAATAAAGAGCCAAAGCCTCCGTCTGAATGACTTTCAAAATGTAAACCAAGGTGTATGTCTGTCAGTGTGGCAAATCACTGGACACAAAACAATCAGCAGTCCAACTAAATATGATATCGTCATTAATGTGCAAATAATCATAATGCAGTGTGTGATTCATCTCCTCTGTAGGTTGATTATGTGCGAGTCAGTCATTGCAAATAGCACTCAAGATCAAATAACACCTGATAATGCTTGGAGGGAGGCACAATTCAAGACCATGAACATCAACAGCAACACTAGACTGGTAAACTTTGTTCTCATCTCATCACTGAGTTTCTAATTAGATATTTCCTGTAATACATGAACTCCGCTATTCAGAGAAGATTGTTTTCAAAGTTGCGTAAAGCAGGACTTAATGGCCTTCCTACCTTGTGAGTGAAACACGGAGGCGTGTGGTGCAGTGGGTTGTGCGTTGGTGTTGGGATCAGGTGGTCACAGGTTCAAACCCCACTGCAGTCAGCATGTGGTTGTGTCCCTGAGACACTTCACCCCAAATTGCTCCTGTGGGTGATTGTCCACAGTACTGAGTATGTAAGTCGCTTTGGATAAAAGGGTCTAACAAGTGACGTGTCATGTAATGTAGAACAACTCAGATTTAACAATAGAAAAAGACTCAATTAAAGTAAAAGTTGTGCAGTCGTATTGTTATTAACCAATAAGATAGCTTTAGAATAATTACGTTTTATCTATGCAAACACAACACGTATAGATACAAACAGAAAGAAGGGTTTTTCCTGGCTTCAAATAAGATGGAAAACCTCAAAGGGATAGTTTGTTGGTAAATAGTGTTTTTTCATGAAAAGTTTCAGAGCTGATTCTCTTTTTGAAATACTGCTGGATAGTTTAGAGCGTGCTGTACTTTTGAGCACATCCTACTGTATGTCTTGAATTTAAAACAACATTAAACAAAGAACTTACTGTAGCATTGAGATAAATGTAAAGGAAATAATAGTATTTCCATCTGAAATTCACTATAAAGAAGCAAAGAAAAGGAAACAGTCAAGCGAAACAAATTATAATGATTTAGCATTCAGAAAGGTAAAAGCTTTACAATCAGTAGAAAGATGTGGCAGAAAAGTCATCCCAGTCATTGACCTACAGTTATTTACGTCTCTTGTTCAATTATTAACATTCTTGTGATTTGCCCTTTAGTGCTAACTGTTCAAAAGATCATTTGATGCATTTTCCAGTCTTACATTTAACGACGACACAACAGCTGTTGTTAATGATGGCAGACAGGTGTTTCGGAAGTGAGCTGAACTTCTGACCAGTTTGATGGAGGCACTCTTGCAAGCTTTTATCTTATAAGTTTCAATTCAGGCTTCTTGTGTTGCTTTTAGATGTTCACTAATAAATAAGAAAATATACTTGCAAGATCACCCTTTACCAGCTCTATGCATGGCAGAGTATCATGATGCTTCAAGATGTTGTTTTGTTGACCATTTATAATTGGTTTTCATATATGACCATAACAAAAAATGCACGTGTGTGTGTGTGCCACCAATTACCCTTCCAAAAAAGACCAAAGAAAAGTGGTTACCTTTGAGGGCCGGTGTTTGAACTGCATTAGAGAAAGAGAAACCGTCTGCAGTTGCTTTGATAAAAAGATTTTGACTGCAGTCTCAGCTTTTGATGAGAAAAGATAAGTACACATGTTGTTTGATAAATTGCAATGCCAGAGAGGGGTTTGCTTTATAAAAGGTTTCGAGTGAAGTGTGTCTGACCCGAGACAATGGCAATGGCAAAGATTCACCAAGTAAAAGGATTATAATATATAGGACTATAAAAAGCTGCAGTGTGTAACGCCTGGCCACATGCTACACTGATACTGCTCTCTACTTAAATCCATCATTAGCTGCCATCCTAATTTATGGACCAGCATATTAAATATCTATTCAAAATACCCTTATCACAACTAGGAATTTAACTCGGCTCTGTTTCTTATGTAAGTGTACTGAATATATTTAGTAAATACCCTATAGAGACGCTTTTGGCAGGTCATGAGACAACAGTCTACAGAAAGATAGACACCTGCACAGTGTGGCTGTAACATCTATGAATAGATTCACACAGGGAAATATCTGGTCTAAAAACAAATGTCTTTGCAGAAGGGGCCGCAATGTATTTACAGTATGTTACCTTCAATATTGTAGCTTGCTTACATTTGCATGTAGCTATAATTTCCTTAAATTAAATCACCAAACATACATATCAGCACTTTGTAATACATATATGCCTCCTCAAAGCTGATAAAGACAATTGTTGTGTATATTATAATCCTTTGTATACATAGATGTCAAACTAAACAATTTGCCACTACAGTAACACTACACACTGTACCCATTTGTCATATTTATCTGTATCTAGAAATAAATTGAGATTTCCTCTATTTTCCTTTTTGCACTTTTTTGCTATCAACTCGACCCTCATTCAATTCATCTGATATCTGAAAGGCTGTATAGACACGGACAGACAGCATATGTGCTCAGTGGACCTTTGAGATTACCACCATTTTTAGAGAAAGGAGACAGGCACACTCATGAATTCGTCCTTCCCCTCCTCTGCTCTTCACTCTTCTTGATATTGTAGCTGTGCGAGGCAGTTGCCATAGAAACCTAACTTTATTATCTACCCTTTATAACTACCATTTACTACCTTGTGGGAAATATCTTTGTCCACTTATATTCCAATTATTTTTGTATGAATACTAAGTTGGCGCTTGAATAACAAGTTGTCAGAGAGCAGTATCACAAATTCTCATAAAACTACAAATTAAAAAAGGCGTGTGTGTTTAGTAAGGGGAAAGATGCGTGTTTCTTCGTCTCCTATTCCCTTGAGAGTTTATCATTCTGATTCAAACATATTGTACCTTTTTTGTAATTTGATTGAGCTCCTCGCTTCACTGAGCACTGAAGAGCCTTTCCTTGCTTTCTGAACGATGCAACCATCCTTCACCTGTAGCAACAAATAGGAAAGTGTGAACAAACAACATTAAGGTAAATCCACCAACTATGCTGGTGAAATGTGTTATTTCTTTCTCGTAATCCAACTGGCTCAATCAGCAGCTACACAGCTACACGTTTATCTATTGAGAACGGTGGCCATGAAGGACAAAAGAATCCTATAGCGTTGAAAGCACAGTGATAAGAATGCATTCTAATCTAGAAATACAGCAAATAATCAAAACACAAACAGCATTAGTGTGCAGAGAAATAAAAAGAGATTGATGGAGGAAGGGAGGGATGAAAATAATCTGACCTAGCAGCAGCAGCAGAAATGTTTCCCATTAAGGCTCATTGACAGGCAGTGAGGAGAAGGAAGAGAGGGGAGACAGTTGTGGACGTCCCAAGAGGGCAGCAGAAGGCTTCCGACTTCTGAAATGTAACAGCTGCCATGTTATCTCCAGGCAGCACCGCTCAACTATTTTCCATCTACTAACTATAACACTGTGACCTAGGACTGGGTGAAAAAGACCAAAAATGCTCTCACCATAAAAGGGATTCTTTTATATCGTGATATCATTTATCTTAACATGGCATGAGTTAGGCGAACAGTTCAAAAAACATGATGGAGCCTATTTCTGTATACTCCAGTTTGAATTAAAAACGGGATTAATGAAAAAAGTTAGTATTTTCTCATTTATTAAGGAACTAGTGCAAACAGAACTTAAGAGTTAAGTCAAATTTGAGTTAGTATGTGCTTGTTATTATCAATTTAGACAAGGTAAGTCTCAACATCTCAATATATGATACATTGTGATATGAAGGGAGGATAATGATCATGGAATTATTTCC
>NC_136901.1:81041249-81156249 GCF_949606895.1 Notothenia rossii | reverse complement strand
GTAAGATCATGCAAGGAGGCTATCAGGCGGTGAAGGCAATCTGCTTGTCTCAGAGAACAGCTGATCGCTTTTGACTAAGGGGAACGTCTTATCTGAAGCTGAAGAAAAGGGTCATCATTAGTCTTAATGGATCGTAAAAAACAGGAGGTGCTAAAAAGGACCGTTTAACTTAGCAACAGGTTGAAAATGTTCTACCTGTTTGAAGTCGCTAAACTGCCTCTGGGGGATATTAAGATGAAACGTAGACAGAGTGGAATACAAAATGTGCGTGTGGACTGAGAGAAAAATGTATCATCGGTTATCATACACACAGTTTGATTTAATTCACCATTATATATGTTTTCCAATGCATACATATTTTTCACTAATTGAATTTGAGGAGGAATGCACTAGTATATAAGGTAGATCAAGGTAAATGTCCCAACATCATGTCAAAAAAAATGAATTCGGAAAAAAAGTCCATTATATTCCTCACTTCAAAATAGAAACATGTAGTTTATTCTCAACAAAGATCAATGCAGTCATGTGAAAATGTGTCTGTGAGTGATGAAGGTGGTTATGGGAGAATGAAACAGAAGGTGTAAATGTCAAGTGTAAACAAAGAAGGGTGAATATCTGAAGGTGTCCACGACAACATTGTCTGTCGTAGCTCAGCAGTTTGTTATGACTGATTTATAGCCGACTGATAAGAGGGATCCAGAGCGGCGGAGCGGAGTCCCACATTCAGCCTGCTTTGTGTTTTCTCCACTCTATCAGCAAACATGTCAATTCTCCTCGCCACTTATCAGAGCACCTTCACAGTGAATTAAAAGCTTGTTTGTCGAATTCAAGACTTCAACAGCATTTTATAATTTCTATAGCAAGCTGTCACTTCCACAAACAAGGTCAACAACTATGATAACGCTCAGTATAAGTAACAGGACAATGAAACAGTCTGCGGGCTGGCACAGTGTGTCAGTCGCAGAGTGGCTCGATGTAACAGCTAAAGCCCCTGTTGTAGTGAATATTTAATATGAATAATCTTCGCCTCTTGTATAATTATACCATAGGACCTTTCCAAACAGTGGGAACACGCATGATCTTCCCGTTGAAGCATTTCAAGCCTTGAATTATTTCTCTCTCATTACCACGGCAAATTGATATAATCACATGCTCTTCTTAATATTCAGTTTACTGCCGTATATATCTGCATGTCGTTGGGTAATGTAATAAGAGTCCTTGGATTCACTTAGCTTGGAGGATAACTCCATTTTGTAACTTAATATTGTCTCTGCGCTCACGCACAGCAGGGTCTCATAAAAAAAAACTACTTTTTCTACATTAAAAGCGCACATTTTCATCGAGCACACGTATAATGAGGCTGTTATTAAATGTGTTTGTTTAATGACAAGACTAGGCAATGACGTAGTATCTTCAAATTCACATGTGGCACGTCTAATGGTAATTGCTACATTACATCCCGCATTGCCATCATTAAACACAAGATTCCTGGTGCCAAAGATCATTTATTGGCATTTATGTGTGGCTTTGTTGAGTTAAAAATATTGTTTGATCCAAATGCAGGGTATGTCACTCAGCAATAATGAATAATGGTCTATGGATATGAAATGAAACTCATAAGATTGTTTATTAATTTGGGTGACATTTACCTAAATGCCACATATCTGCGAAGTCCCTTCTCTGAGACGTGCTGTATGTAAATGTAATTTCCGTATCACTGTACAATTGTCTGTAAAATATCACTAAACAGAAGACTTTCTCAATTACTCATTTTTCTCTTGCCACCATGGAATTCTTCACGAGAAGGCATTGTGTTTATTTACTTCTGTAAGAATATTTATCGTGTATGTCAAGCTCAAAATGTAGTTTTTGACAATGTGTTGCTTGTACTAACACTTAACTTTCACTCTTCTTTTAGCAAAAAATAAACATTTAATTAACATTTCTCTGTGCATTTCAGTTGTAAGCTGAAGCTAAAAGGACATTAATATTTATTTTTGGTACAGTGTAATAATTATAATATCTAATTTGTATTCCTTATTATTACTAACTAAACTGTGTTTTACCATATTTCACAGATTATTTGTACATCAGCTTCCTTAGTTTAGCTTCAAGGCCGCGTTTTATTTGATGACAATACGCAAATATGTAAGGGATAATGTGCTGCGACGCGGTCATTATGGGGAAAAGAACACCGACAGGCTGATCAGGAGCCCGACGCGAAGCGGAGGGATCTAGATCGGCATGAAGGTGTTCTTTTCCCCATAATGACCAAGTCGCTGCACATTATCCCGCTTATTTCATGGCCACATTCTCAACAAAGTAACGTTATGACTCCCACTATTAATTGAAATGCTTTTATGGATTTAGAAAATTATTTTATTGATTTAAAAAATAGTTGTATGTATTGATTGACATGCATCCGCTAAGAGAAATAGTCCGTTGTTACTGTTTGAACTAACGTAGCAACGGCAGGAACTGCTTCGATAGCGTTTTTGAGGAGCTTTTTGATTACAGATTTGAAAACATCGCTGCTTGCTTTAAAAGTAGCACAATTCATTATGTCAAACCTTGGAAAGTATCTAGATATCCCTGCCATAATGCCAAAGTAACTGCACACTGAATATGTGTCGCCGTTTGATGCCGTTTTGTCTGGACCGCTGCGTAAAAGGAGGGTTTTTGCCCGTTACTTCTCCGCTGTTTTCTTGTCGCTCTTGTCTTGTCAGTTAGAAAAGCAGTTTGCTTTTCGGCCAAACTGTATACAGTCAAATCGAACGGACTTGTTTCTGCAGATGTGAGCGTCCTTAACAATGGTCAATAAGTCCTTGACAGCGGTCTGTCTGTTCGGTATTAACAACGTGTCACGTGTTCTGAATTGACCAATCAGAATCGAGTATTCAACTAAGCCATGTAATAAAATACAATAAATGCTTATCTGCCCTACACCTTATAGTTTGTACAGATGATATATTAATGATCATTTTACCGTTTCAGAATTGTGTGGCCTAAAGAAGCAAAACTAGAAAGAAAATCATGTTTTTTTGACCACTTATGATGAACCACCAACAGAAATCAACAAAAGAGGCACACAAACAGCTCTATATTGAGCATATATATAAAAATATTGAATACCTTACACTAACATTTTCTTCTAAAAGAACAATAACTCATTTATTTTCCTAAAATTGTCGCATTTGAGGCAATCACACAAACACTCAGCGGGCTCAGCTGATGTGCTGTGCTTCACCACCCGACGGCTTAATACATTTTTATTTTTGCTCCAACCCCTAGCCAAGCGAATAATGCGTGGTTAAATGAAGTAATCATTTTTACTGGAGACATCACTCACGGGAAGATAGCAGGTAGGTATATCACTTCCCACCATATGGTCATGGCTGTCAAGCGCCGGCCAATCAGAGAGCAACAATTTGCCACAGAGTTCCATGTTGTGATTAAATAGTTCCAAGGACGGCTCCGGCACACAGGAAGCGCTTTGACCAAACTGATACTCATCTCCGGCTACAGATTGGAAGTGGTGGTGGCACAGCTATGTGGCTCTCTCTGTCTGAATTTGTTATGTTATTCTTTTCCATTTTCCCCCACAGGCTCACTGTGCAATAGACTTATGTTGGTCTCATGAATATAGAAAAGTTCAACTTGACTCAACTCAAATCATGAAAAATACAGAAAGGAGCGAGGTATGAATATATTTCTGAGATGGATGGTAAATTACAGAGAAGTGGGCTGTGAATAATGAAGTCCTAGAAAATATAGGGTATTATACAAGCTCAGTTACAGGTCTTTGATGTAATCAAAATAGATCAAATCAGTGACCGTTTCTTACATGTCTTATGTTGCCTGTATGATACTGGTTTTGTTGGTGTTCCATGCAACTGCATTGCATGTTATGAAAAACATAATGGCATGAATGTAGAAAAGCTGTATCTTTTATCTTCAGACTGGCAAGAAACTAGTATCTTGTTTTCTTGTTGTAATATTCAAACGAAAAAGGTACAGAAATGATGTAGCCCCCACACACTTCATAGAGAGAATTCAATGCACCCGTGTTAAAAGAAAGAATACAGATTAGTTGAAAAAGCAGTGACATTGAAAAAGTTATTTTGAAAAGAGAATGCTTTTAAGTATTTACCTTGATAGCCTTTCATAATGCCTTGAAAAATAAAAACATAGTTTGGTGGGCTTTCAGTTATTTCTACTCTTTTCAGCTTGTTTACCAATTTCATTTTTTTTTTTACATTTGTTGGTAGTCTACTGTATACTAGATAAATACAATTTAATCAAATGTTATTCGCAAGAAACCATTGTACCTTATTAGCAAACAAAACGCATGTCCAAATATATACTCTTTAAATATGTCTACCTTACACTGAAATAGAACCTAAACTATCAATACAACTGTAGAATTCTCTGTTATATAAAATTGGTGCATTTAAAATGATCCTTGAGCCAAAGTACATAAGAATAACCAGCAAAATGAACCAAAAGAGTACAATACCCCCTTTCAGAGTATGACATTTGTTTTTAGGGTCCTCAAAAAGGTTTTGTTTTATCTTATTCACATCATATCATAGTTTGTACACACAAGTTGTTATTGTTATGTGCCACTATAGTCAAGATTTATTTCCTGGGACTCTGGGGGTTTTGTATGTAAAGTAAAAAGGTAAAAATAAACAATAGCAGCTAAATACTGTAAATGCAGTAATGTAAAAAGTACAACCTTTTACCCTTAAATGTAATCGAGAGAAGTCTAAAGTAGCATAAATTGTGTTAATTACAAGTATCTCTATATTGACCTTCTGTTCAGTAGAAGGGTCAATTCATTGTGTCCTATTTTACCATTGCTTACAGTTTCATCTACATTGTTAGCATAAGCAACACAGTTGTTACTCAACAACTCTCATAAATCTTTGCACAACACAGCTTGAAAGCAAGGAGGAAGACATTCTCATAAGGCCTAGCACACAGGCCCGAATCACAGACCCTCAGCTGACTAAACAAGCAATAATGTATTATTGGGGACATTTCAGACTCTGTCCCCCAAGTCACAGCATGCAACATATTAACCAGAAAAACAAAGTGCAAAGAAAGTGCACATAATGTAACATCAACGACAACACTTCAAGGAGATCAATACAGCCACAAAGAGAAATTCAACAAGCCAGAGCAGCAAAATGACAGACATTCAGAGGGTGTACTCTACTCACTTTGTTTGACATTGACGCTGTTTCTCCTGATACAACTACTTAATATACGGCCATGTATCTTAATAAAAAATAACATGTCATAATTTATTTGTTAAATATATTTTTGTATTAATAATCGAAACCGGCAAAGTAAAAAGAGATTAAAGCTGTAAATGCAGTGTGGTACAAAGTATGATAGTAGCCTCCGAAATATAGTGGGAGCAGGTATAAAATCATAGAAAACAAAAATATTCATGGACAAATATGCTACCTCCAAATTGCAATCAGTTACTTTCACTACTGGATACTGTAGACCCCTCAGGTTTTATGTATATTTCCAAGATTTATTATAAACCAGACACCTTATTTCTCATGCTAGATAATGATTGGTTGCTTTATGCAAATGTATTTTATTGTTTGCAACGTGCAATGGCAATTATTTTAAATGGATGCACTTGTTTTTGTGTTACTGAAGTGCCATCTGCACGGCATATCTGACACTGATGAATGCTGGACCTTTCTCCTGTCATCTTTCTTTTTACCACCCACAGTTAATAAAACAGTTCATGTATGCTTTCATGTTTTAACATTTCTCAAGTCCACATTGAAATGTCAGAGTCATGAAGCAAACCTACAGTAAGTACACTTGTCGAAGGAGAAGGGCACTGCAGCCGCAATATTAATACTTGGAAATATCTCTTTCCCCGAATACAACATTAATAGTGTCAAGGTTTCCTGTTTTTGAAAAACATGTTTATTAAATATTTTTGTGAAGCTTATCTTATTGCTTTTAGAGACATAAAAAGTTTCAAAAGATCGGCACGGATTGGTTATCTTGATGACCTGTGGTTGCCTGAGACTATTTGATGCTAGCAATGTGATTTTATTGCTTTAACAATAAAGGAACTCTGGGTAGCATACTGATGGTGGCCTCGTAGGTACTTCATCCTGAAAGGCATTCTAGGTATTTCATTTGGAATTATAAAAATGTAAATTGTATCCATATTTTCCAGCAGCCGCTGTCTTTGTGTCAAGCTATGAATGATGTGAGGTCAGTCCCAAGAACGATTTAGTGCGATGCTACGCACAGTAAATGATAATCATTGCGTTAGTGGCAGCTTTACATTATAAGAGCACATCAAATATGACAGAATGAAAAACACTGGCTGGTATTATCATTATGTGAAATCCGGGGCTGAGATAAGTGATGTATACTAAACTGTACCCACAATGTGTGCTTGTTACCCCCCCTCCCCAAATCCATCTACTGGATTTAGATAAACGCCTCTGACACTAAGTGAAATGATTAAAGCATTATTGGGGTATCCAGAGAGATTTTAACCTCAGAAAATACCTTGTTAATGTTTTAGACCAGATACGTAGCATTAGCCTCAGACAGCTTAAGAGTTCACACCCATGCATATTATTGGAAATCAGTTTCAAGATGATAGTGGCGGAGAGGGAAAATAGGGATACTGTATATCTTATCTATGAACCTCGGGTGTTTAATGGGCTGCCTATAGGATTATCGCTAGCTTCAGCAGATGTTCATTTCCAAAACATATGTCAAGGCTTAAGCCTGATGTAAACACAACCAGTGGACAGAGTTTATCAGTTTTGGAACAGGCTCCATATGTACAGCCCCTAAGCAGTTAGGCTGAATGTGTCATCTGCACAGGCCTCTCCAAACACTGCCCCCTCACTGAGGCAGGGCAGTGGTGAGGGTGTCAACACTGATGTCAAATGCGTTTTAACAAACAAACCTTGTCCATAGGGGTGTCAATATATGCCAGTTTGATGATAAGTGTGATATTTCTTTTAATTGAATATAAATAACACACAAATGAATACAACGTGTTGAAATCAAGCAACGGGTGCTGAGAGATTGGGCTAATGCCGAACTGTTTAAAGATGCAGTTCCTCGCATGGCCTATTTTCAGAAACCTATTTGTGGCCTAACAGATACGAGTCCATCATTTTTGCTGTTAGCAGAAAAAAAGCAAGGATTTTTCTTTATCAGTTAATCTAGTTGCTTTTCCAGTATCTACAGGTGTAATTGATTGTGTTTTTTTGTACACACTTTTTCTCTTCACCTCATTTGGAGGGACATTTTTAGCCCAAACAAAAGCACAAAACATATTTTCCACTTTTACGATCTATTGAAAATCAGATTTAGTCAAAAAGCCCAGTTCATACTCCTGATTTAAAGATAACATTGATTTAAGGATGTGAAAAAGTCTTTGTGGCTCTGCATTGAATGGCTAAACCGTTGTCAAGCAACAGCCTACTCCATTTCACAGATTGCTTAAACTTAGTTTCACATTTACATCTAAAACACTGTTCTGTGTGTTTACTTTCTCTATCAGCCTGGAGATTCAAACATAGTTCTCTATATATATTATTTCACCTGATAAACTCAGGCAATGATAATACTATAGTTTAACAGTTCATGCGTGTTTCCTTTTTTAGACAACTGCATGCTTCCGACATAACCACTTTATCATAATAAGTGCAGATACAAACAAACAGACATTTTAACCATCAAAATGACATTGCCCCTCTACCATACATACTGTACGTGTATATTAGCCTCTGCGACACCAAGGTCAATAGTACTGCAGCCTTTCAAGCAAAGTAAAAGCACTGTTCAGCTGACTGAGAGACGAAAAATGTGTGCTGTGGTGTAGCTAACTTGCTTCTTTACACAAATGTCTTCCAGCTCCATTTTCCATCATGATATTTTTCACCTGTTGTGTATTATACAGTGACATTGGCACTGAGTTTCTCAATTGACTAAGTGGGTATGTTTTATCAAAGGCACAAAAAGCATGAACAAATTCAATGCAACACAGCATGGCCTATTTCGCATCAGATCAAGGCCTTTATATTTGTGAGTCTTGATATTATTCGTTTTTCATGATCAGAAGTTTTTATTATTTGTCTTTCCGAAAAGGACTGGACATCACATCAGATTCTTTACAAGGCTGAGAAACTGAAATACACATGGAATACAAACAAGGTTTCACAATTATAAGTCTAAGCTGTTTCTAGACAACACTGAGACTGAGACTAACAAAACAAAATTCAAAAAGGATAAAAAACTAATAACTATTAAACACAGCATACAAAGAAATACTTCACCGGGGATAGGTTATTGAGTGTCACAGGGCTGGATGAATTCTAGGCATTTTAGCAGATATATCTTATTAACTATATGAAAAGGTCTCAAGGTCCATTATTAAAGGTAATGTTATTTGGCTACTTGGTATTATATTTGTCCATGGACCTGGATGGTGAGTCCTAAAGAAAGGCCACAATATCCAGTGAAAGGATTCCACCTTGACCAGGGTGCCTTCAATTCTGTGGAAATAATCTTCCTCCCCATGAAGAGATGTCTGAACCCGGTCAAACATTGTGATATCATAAACTTTTCTTATCGCCAGTCCCAAATCAACAATGAGTTGATCCCAATAACGAGTATTGCTTGTGCAGCCAAAGCCTGATACAGCTCCTCTGTGCCATAGAGCCCCATTCTTGTCCATTTACTATTAAAAAAAACCCATCAACGAGCCACAGTGTTGCACAGGGTGACATGTTCCTTCATTACACTCAACATGGCCGCTGTAGTTTATTTAGAGTCAGTCGTGGCTGCAAGAAATACTCACTAGAGCGCCAACTGTGTAATACTGTTATTTATTGGCCAATAAAAGTCCCCGAAAAAAATACATTTACTCCTATTCAGGCTGCGTTGGACAAACAATGTTAGGAAATTAGCCTTTTTCTCTCTTGGTTTTTCAAGAATTACATCTTCAGTAGTAACCAAAGCGCTAAGAGACATCATTACGTATTATTCTAGTATTTGAATGCACACTTTCCTTCCAAACACATTGCAGGAATGAATTTGAGCTTAACACTATTCCCAAGCATGTCAAATATTGAGAGCCTGGTGTCCTGACTGATAAATAATATAAACAGAAAAAAAGTCCTCGGAGAGTATTCAGGTGCATATTGAGAGATATGAGTCAGGTCAATTTCAATTCAGAGATTTGAGAAGCATGCGAAGATCCTGAAGTTGTCCGGGCCGATGTAAAATGATCGGTACCACTTTACAATAAGACTACCCTTATAAAGGATTCATAAAAGCTTTATAATTAGGTTAGGAATTAGCTTGTAAACACTTTATTAATCATTAAGAACCATTTATAAACCAGTTCTAACATAGTTTTCATACATCACCACAGGCTCACTATTCGGCAAGATGACTAAGCCTTATATTGGTTACTTAGCGAGAATCATCTCAGTGAACAACAGATACCAAGGATGCTGGCTGATGAAGAAGACGAAGTAAGCTAGGTAGCTAATATAAGGCTTAGCAGTACAGATAAATGTGGGCTCACTATATTTTGCAAGCAACCGGCCACAGTTGCCCTGTTTATCTCATGTCTTATAAAGGCTTATTAAGTGCTCACAACCTAATTAATAAATGAATTACAAACTATTCATAAACCCTTTATAAGGGTAATCTTATTGTAAAGTGGTACCAAATGATCCCACACTGAGGAGATAAAAAAACTCAATAACGGCTGTATGATCGTGAAAGAGATCTGTTGTCCGATAGAGTTGAATTCAGATCACGGCTCCAACACAAAGAAAGGAGGATATCTTTCAGTCAGTTGTCTTCTTGGTGTTATCACAGAGCTTCATCCAGCCCTTTTTCAATCTGCCCGTTAGCAGAGCATATGTCTCTGTCAGGTTCTCACACATCATACAATTATTTCTCAACACCTTCAAGATTCTGCTACTTTGTGGATTTTGTGTCATTAAGACCCATTGGGCTGCAGGTTTTCATTCCTCCTAAATGCTTCCTCACCTGACTTACTAATTAGCATGTATTATCCTGACAAGGTGTGCAGCCTTGAGTTTGGTGGAAAAACCAGATTGTATACAGTGAAACACAGACTGGCAGATAAAGAATACATAATATTACTTTATTTTTTTTGTCTCATTTCTTCTCTTCTATGTTCTGGGATTGCCTTAGAAAAATTGTTAAGCTAATTAAAGTGTAGAATATTACCAGCTAACACTTTGACAAGAACAAAGGTAGTTTCTCATTTACATCCATAACAGTGTTTTGATATACAATTAAGAAACATTCATATTTAAGAAGAGATAAGCACATTTCAAATGAGATATTGAAATATTCTATATAAGAGAGACAGAGAGCAAGGTCAACAAACAGAGTAGAGAGAAATGTGCGGGTTTTTTTCTTTGTTCTTAAGGACACTTGGATTATAATGTAATTTCTATGTCTGAGTTAAGTAAGGATGAAAAGACATTACAAATAGCATGGTGTTGCAATTCAGTACCAGCTGCTGTTCAGAGCCAATCAGCAAGTATAGCTGGATGATTACTCAAATCCACGGAAGTGTGGAATTGGACAAATTGGAGTGCCTTTTCACCCGGCTCAGTGCTTCGTATAGTGTCAGGCTAAAATTGAACTACTCCAAGGCTAATTGCGTAACAACTTTGAGTGCCTGCAACTAAGAGTTATGCAGAGAATTTAATGTTACTATGGACAAAGACACATAATGACAATCAATTCATGAGCGAAAAGTAATATGGAGCTGCTTTTGAATTCAAATCAAAGGAAGCTCTTGAGGAGGCCGTGGCTGAGGACTTCCTATGAGCCCTTTTAGCTATTTTCTATTACAACATTTCCTTAGCAAATGAAAATCCTTCATCAAGATCTATTGTTTGTCAAATATGACCTTACAATATAAAAAGAAGTCCTCATTGTCGGTTAAAGGAGGGAGAAAGATCCAGAACAGTATACATTTTTATATATTTGATTTTAAAGAACAGTTTAGAAATGGGGATGGCAGTAGCACAAATAATTTATCACACAAGTAACAAGGTTCTGAAATCTGACATGACCATTAAGCATTCACTCAGATCAGACTAATGAAAGGTTGCCGATATTACCAAAAAAATGTACCCTCTGTTTAACCTCTGAATCTATTTTCTTTTAGATGTGATATATTTGTTAATTTCTTCAGTGAAATATTGGACAACTTACACAATTTCTAGCAGTGTGGAAAGAGCGCTGTCCTAAGCTTTATCCAGGTGTCCTTCATTTTGCATTGCACAGTACCTTAAAAAGTGTGGTTAAAGATGGAGGGAGAGCTCCTTATTTAAAAATAAATGTAGAAATCACCTCAAACATTTCGAAACCCATAACATTTTAAGAATATCTTAATCGGATATGAGAGCACACATTATCTACAGATCAACTTAGACACAATATTAGTTTTCCTTTTAAGCTAAAATTGACTTTTATGATTTCTAATGTCAACTGTATGCTTTGATTAAAGTATCATATCCAAATACTACAGAAATATAACAAGACAATACATCATTAAACCCATTGTGTTTTACCTTCAGTCCATATTTTTTTGAAAAACAAAAACAAACAATAACATAGCTGTCTCCCCAATGCGGAGGCAGCCATGTTATCAGTCACCTAATGAAACAAATCAGCAGTTAAACATGTAAAAAAAACAATGCTTCAACTACACATTTGAAAAGATCTACGAATCAAGCTAATGAAAATAATTGCAGACCGGTTGAAAGGTGCTCAATTATTTGCATTGAGACATCTGTGAGGATAAAGGCCTGAAGATATGAATCATTTACATCTGACACTCTTCATTTGTGTGTCAGTTGCCCTGCAGGGTAATGGCCTGATAATCAGTTTTCTGAACTCTGCTGTGAAAGAGTTAAATATGCATTTGATAATAATTGTAATCAGATTTTAAAGATACATTTGTACATGGTTGGGAATGCATGCAAAAACATACACACAACACACTGCTGGTTGCCAAGCAATACCAACTTCATGTCTTGCAGCTGTTACTGCGCAAGGAGGAAGACTGATGTGTTTCCAGCCACAATAATGAGAATAGGACATTCATACTATTCCCAAATCTAATTTTCTTATGTGAATTTTCAGTAATGGGACACACTGGTTGTTGGACCTATTTGCATCATCTTAAGGTTAATGTACTGCAGGTAATATGACTTTGCTTTTCACCTGTGGGTATTTTCCTTCAAACCCCAGCAGGCAATTGCTTTTTACCAGACCTTATACATCCAGCCCCTCAAAAGGGATGCAGTCATATCAATCATTGACTGGCATTTCTATAGAGTGATATTATATTTGCCTTCTCTGCTTGGCCAGTATATTATTAAAACAAGTCTCCCAGAAGACCACTTCGGCCACAAGGTTTCTATGGTAACCCCCATTGTACCGATACCTTTTATGAGATCTGCGGACATCACCCCCTAATTACTTTCAGAGAACAAATCCTCATTTCAAATATATCCAGGTTTATTTCTGGTCATTAGAGGGAAGGTAAAAAAAAAATCAGCGAACAGTCAAAGGTGTAAGTATCGCAAAAAGCAGTGTGCCCTGTAGTTGTGCTCGAGAATGAGATCAGAAGTGATGCAACTAGAAAGAAACTTCTCAGGATAACAAGTGTTGGGCTTCAAACACCCCCTCAGATAGTGAATATTATGAAGGATCATCGCAATGATATAGCAGAGATGATGAGTGTCCTGTGCGACAACCTCAGTTCAGTTTATAGAGCTTCTGCTTCACATAAAACCCTGCTGCACTTCGGGGGGGAAATATTTCCTCATCTTCGTCACACCCTGACCTAGAAAACCAAACGGATGGCCATGATTGAATCCACCAGGCACCTGTTCCACATTCAAACATGACGCTTACACACACTCCATATTATTTTGCCACCTGAACTAGTTATTTGGACGTTGCATTCATACTTCACATGTGTCTTAGTGACAATAAAATGTGCAATGTTATTAATTAAAGTTCTGCTGGCCTGGTAGTTTAAGAATTAGTCTGATGATCTTCTTCTGCATTATTCTATATTTTGCAACAAGTCCGATGAAAAGACCAAGAAATACAAGTAGACTAACAAAGAAATATGTTAGTCCTACTAATTAGTATTGCAAGCTTGATGTAGCTTTATCTTCTCTGCCACATTATTTTAGTTTTTTACATAAGCATTAAATGCACCCGTTTGAGTAACAGTTGACGATTCAATGGCATGGTGCAAACTGTGTTTTTAATATTTGCTTTATAACTCTGGTTTGTCTAGAATGATAGACGCTGTGTCTTTCAATTGTAATCCACCATTCCCAGGACTACAATTCCCTTGATGCTTGACACAAGCTCAACTGATTGACACAAGAGCTCTGTATTGAGCTACATGTAATCAAGTGATGTGCCTTAAACCTTTTGTACTGCTGCATTCACTTATTTACAGTTTTTAAATTGAAGAAGATCCCTGGTGGCTTACCCAATAAACAAGGTATTTTACCAGATTTGAGTGTTTCACCATTAATTATGAGTGACAGCTTACTACAAAAACTACAATGGTAAGCTGCTTTAGGAAATTATCTTTGCATCTTGTGAGATTCAAAGCACAGGTGTTTTACCGGTTACAAAAAAAGCATGATGTCTTCAATGAAGATGGGATCTTCTGGGTTATGATAACAATAGTGTGAAAAAAGAATAATAGGGTGAGTCCAATCGCCAAAGCAGATGCATACTGTAGGACCTCAATATCTCCTTGATTCTAGTTTTTTGTCATACCTCTCTATCTCTCTCCCTTCCTTTAATATCTGTCTGTACATCTACTGTCACTATAAAGTGATTTAACAAGGTCAAATGCAACATCTAAATGGTGTAACATAGCATTAGAACAAGAACGAACGTAATAAAAACTATGGGTGTAAAACAAAGATTGTATAATAATACTTAAAGTGCATCCTAGAACGAAACATTCATGTATGGCCAGCTACTGTAAGTTTTCCCAGAACCTGAAGTCCCAAAAGGAAAAAAATGAACCTGAGCTGTGACAGGACTGAACTCTGATGCTAATTTCCAATATAAGCTGTTGTATGTTATATCCAGGACAGCAGAGGTCACAACTCTCCACATTTTTCTGTTAGCAAGGGAAGCCAATGGTTAACCTCCGCTGAGTCTCAATTTGGCTGCTGACAGCGGGCTACAAAGTTCTGCTGAAATCTGCTGACTGTGCTGAACTCAGTAATGACTATTCTGCAGGACTTCCCAGTGTGAGACGATGGCCTGTCCCATTGGAAGATGTCTCTGACTGGTGTATCACTGTTCACAGAAATTACCTTACAGTCCCACAGACCCACATAAATAGAGGTGCCAATCTCACCATCAGAGCATGTTTTTAATTAAGATGTTCATGACGGTGGAGCAGTTGATCCTCATGGTGTTAAACCCAGCATTTCTTCAGTTCTTCCAGAATGTGAGAACCCCAACAATTGGCATAATTTAATTAACTCCAAATCAGTCTGAACTGTTAACGTTTGCAGGTGTTTTCATGTTTATTTACTGCGACACACTGAAGTTTGGTTGGGAGCTGAGATCAAGCTGAGATCAGGTCTGATGAGCGATATCTCCTGTCCCTCCTCCGGCAGGTGTTGACGTACGCACAGCTGTCTCTGCAGCTGGGCCTTGGTGGTTGTAATGAGGGAAGACAACACTCTCAATGTTCCCATCACGCGGAAAGTCAATCACAAACTATCATTGCTACTTAGACTTTCTGAACACATTTACAGCATGTAAAACCTGAGACATGAGAATAAAGAGGGAGGTGTGAACGTATGGCTGCATGAATAATCAAGGTGTATGCTGTTTCAGAAATGTAAAAAATAACAGTGGTAGCGGGATCATTTTGAATGTAGTCCCAGATATATTTGTGTTTTCCTGATTCACTCTCAGCACTCAAGGCTGACACTCGCAGATACCAGCCTCTCTAATTCTCTGCTTTTTTACATCAAAAAGCATCTAATGCAGAAATGTGACTCACTGCTTAAATCTTTATGTTGTCAAAGCCAGATAAAGCACATGAACAGAAAAACAAATTGGAATTGGGAGATCCGGTGTGTAGAAGGGGGATCTATCAGCAGAAATGAAAAATACTATTCATACTGTAATCATTTTTGGGATTTGAAAATGTTTGTGTGCCATGTTGCACCCATAAACTGTGAACAAACTTCACCGCTGGATGCAACTAAATCCTCACACCTTTAGCAGAGTCCAATTAAACATTTTTACCATATATAAACATATATGACATTAGCACTTCCTTTTTACAACCTCCCCCTGACATCACAGCAGTAACCACTGCCTAAAAATACCTGTGGCGGTTCTACGGGGTGGCACGGGGTGGCAGCTGCCACCTCAGAAAAATGCCTTGCCACCCCAGCTGCCACCCCAGTTGGCAGCTTTGTTTTGAAAGAAAAGTTGTGGCTCATCGGACATTTATGAGAGAAAAGCTCTAATGTCCGAGTGCAAGTGAATGCAGCACAAGACGCGAGCCTTGTAACCCCTCCCCCGGCCCTGGCGCGAGCCTGGAAATATGATTGGCGGCGATTTCATTTGAACGGGGGGACAGCGCAAAACGAGAAGCATTTCGGATCCAAGTAGACGGAAGGAATGAGGTATTTGCGGTCTACAGTGACAGAGAAGAGCATGTCAGTTTTGGCTGCAAGGCAAGTTTATTTATATAGCACTTTTCTGTATGCGACAATTTAAAGTGCTTTACAAAACAAATTAAAATACTTTTTAGGAATAAATACAGTAAAAACACATATATAATGGCATTTTACAACAGACATTACAAAGCAAACGGATGCTCACGGATGACTCGATGAGCATAATAAACTGTTAAGATTACCTTACGTGTGTAAATATATTTTTTTTCTTTGTGGGGGTCTGCCCCCAAAAACCTGTTTTAAGCCCTAAGAAAGTCAAATAAGACGTAAAACTTCACTGCCCAGCAAAAAAAAAGTAACCACTTTGACTTAACTAGGCCAGTAGGTAAGGGCTTTCCACTGGATAATAACTGCAGCGATGTATATGTTTTAGCTGAATACACGTTTTGTAACCCTAACTGATGCAGTTAGTCACTTCTTTAATGTTTGTTCTTTCTGATGTAAAGTCGTGGGGCGCTGAACTGTTCCTTTGAATCTTTTGATATATGATAGTAATTACTTGTCTTTCAAATTTGAAGGAGGGTGAGCAAGCATCTTGAGGAACATTCATCATTAAGTCCTCCAAAAAATATAGTTTATTCAATAATAACACTGAATATGTGAATCATAAAGGGGATTGACAGCTGATAGGAATAATATGATTGTTAATATGATCATATTCATAAAGACACACCTCGATGAGACATTTAATTAATGTACTTATTGCAGCAGTCTGCATAGATTTGGTACCCCTGCTGGTCTAAGAGTGAGACAAACTCATTCAGTTAAAATTCATTCAATTATGTCTGCCACCTTATATATTTATATTTAAGGCTTTACTGATGTGCCACAAAAATGTCACCAAATGTTATTGAGTTAAAATATTAATATTGTGGCTTTCCAAGTCAACATTGATTGATATGACTGCGATTAAATCAGCATATACTTCCGCCAGGGATGCCACCCCTCAAAATCTCCTGCCACCCTCTTGCCACCCCATGAACATTTTTCTAGATCCGCCCCTGCGGCTGGCAGTACTTTGTGTCATACAAACCAATCGAGAATCACTGTCAATTCAGAGGAAGTAGGCAGTAATGAGCCACAATCAGTAACTGATGCAATCAGTCAGCTTTCTGAAGGCTGATTCTCTTGGATAAAGGATTTCTTTGTGAATCAATTGGACAGTTCTTTCTGTTTGAACCATACAGAAATGTTTGTGTGCTGTACATTTTTATGTACATTATTTCTCCATCTGTATCCAGCACCTTTGAACCCCCTTTAATGTAGGTTGTGTTTCGCCATCAGAGAACATATGAAAAAAGATACAAGGACAGTGTGTAGGATTTGGTGGCTTCAAGCTTTGCAGTTGCAGTTTTCAAAATGCAGACGAACCATCCACTTTATTAGACTGCGGTAAGAAACAGATGAGTGCAAAACTGCGTTACTGCCATTAATATATAAAAGCACCTTCGCCTCACTCCATCCTTAATATAAAAAAACTTTTGAAGCAATTACATCTGGTGGCTGATATTTTTGTTGTTTTAAACATGTTGAAGAACGACGGTGGCCTGTAAAAATGATCTCTAAATCAACATAAACATTTTATTTTTAGTTGATTATAAACTAATGAAAACATCATTTTCTGCTTATACAGTCAAATGAATACTACAAACCTCAAGAGGTTATAGAAGAAAGCATGCCTGTTTGCATCGTTTTATAAACTGGACTTCAACAAATAATTTTTTTTAGGCACGGCTGTCAACATTCACGGAAAATAAACTAAAATGTTTTCCCCATATATATTTGTTGGTATTGTGTGGAAGGAGGTGGGGGAGCTGAGAACAAAAGTAATGAGAAATGTTTGATATTATTATTAAAATATGGGCTCCCCCTTAGGGAATGATAAATAGTCTGTCCAGATCCATTCAACCTGCTACCTGGATTTTTAAGGAGCCCAGCCCATCTGCATGCGCAAGTGGACACTTAACTGGCATATAATTACGGACCAAGGATATGGCAACCTTGCCTTGGAGTGAGTTTGTGTGGTTGATGCGAGACTTGTGAAAGTCAAACAGCTACTTATGAGTTGAAGGTGCATGCCAGCTGACATGAAAAATCTGGTTTGTTGGCCTAAGGGCAGCGAAGAATGTAGATGGGGGAATCTGGAGGCTTGTGATTACTCCCTGAAGCATGCAGCGCTGTGCATGACGAGCTACCTCCACATGACTCGGACATCCACAGTGACCTCTAGACAATAGCAATACGTTAGGACAGACTCTGTGAAGCTGAGGGACAGAAAGAGGGAGGAGGGAGACGTACTACAAGAAGGAGATCAGTCAGAAATGTGGACATCTCAATGCTAGATCCACCTCTGTGCAGCCGATCAATTACTGAAAGCCCCAACGAGTAAACAGTAAGCAAGGAGTATACCAGCTACCCCTTGAAATAGGGTTTTTAGCCCACTTCTTAATACTTTTAATAGCAATTTTCATCATTTTCTTTTCTTGGCCTGGGCAAATGTATACGTTTCTTCAGTGTAAAACATGTTGGCTTCTGTAATGCTATAATTCAATTTTACAAAGTAAATCACCAGCCTGTTTAAAAGTCACACACTAAATTAAACTGCATGAACTGTAAATTATTTCCCTCTATTACCATTTTTTCCGTGTAAAAATCTCTGCCAGCGAACAAATCATTAAATAGTAAATGTGTCCGGGTCTCTGGGCTCAGACATGCCGATATATTTCATAAAGAAGTGCATCAAAACAGACCCTTTGGTTTGTGCGGGTCTTTCATTATTGTTAGAAGTTTTGTCTTCGGTATTGTCCAGCTTGACTTGTGCTCACAGAGGAAATAACTCAAACGAGGAGCTGCAAGGAAACAGGTAGAAAATTGGGTCCCATGAGAGTATTTTAGATGTATTGTGGATTGGGAGTCACTAGATGACTCAATCCCAATCCAGAGTTTCTGACAAGGTAATGGATGGAAGTGAATTTGCTGTTGCTGTTGCTGTTGCTATAAACCCGGGAAGACAGCGCCAGCCACTTAAAAGGGAGATCGGCTTTATTAACAACTTGTCTCAAAGAAGACTCCATGATTATGTGTATTTAACCGTCACTTTAATCAATTTAATGGTCTGTTGTAAGCAAACAAACACTCCAACTGACATCTGTTGATTATTGACGAGACAACATTAGGAAAACAGGAAACAGGTTGAGGTGTAATTGGCTTTCATGGTGATGTTTAGATTATTTTTGCCTTACTACTCTGTGAAAAATCAAATCTCTGAAAATAGTGGGAAAAAATAAGTGCTCCAAAGAATATCACCAGTGTCATGCTAATCATGGTCTAATTATATCACAAAGTAATTACACGGCAATTATAGCTCCTATTATTTCAGAACGAGCACATTTAAAAGAAAGAGTACATATGAGTTGATTACAATTATACACCGGGTGATTCAATGAGGAAATGTTATAAAGTAAATTACTTTGTTCATTTGCAAGAAATATAGTTTAATCAGTTGAGTTCCATCTGAGGAAATTCACAGATAAATCGGCAACGTGTTTCTTGTTGCATGTTCCCACTTTGTACCGCTGCTGTAAGACACTTTCTGCTCCAATAGCAATGTGCAAAGTGCTATTGAAGTGTTTTTCAGATGCTTATGTACTATGCATAGTATTTTGTGAAAGAAAAAAATGCCTTGGCCGGAAATAGGCTTTTCCGTGGTTTCGGCGATGTTTACGGGTCTTGATAATCTGCTGCAGGCGCGTTACGCTGTCAGCTATCAGGGAAGTCATAGCAACGACAGCAATGAGGTACGCAGGAAGAGACAAATTAACGTCAGAGCTCCACATGTAGCATAAAAGACTTCTTTCAATGACACAATGAACTTCAACATTAGTGTTTGTTTTTTTCAGAGAGCTTGTACGATCCCAAAGCCTCAGGCAATGTTCTTTATAAACTTCACAAACTGAGGAGGAGGAGGGAAGGACTAACAATGCACTTCCTGCTGAACACCAAGTCTACTTTGACCCTAATTATTTAGCATTTACCAATTAACAAAAGGGTTGTTGCAACTAATGAGTATTCCCACCATGGATACTTCTGCATAGATATATACGTACAACTGATTTCATTTAACTGAGGAAAGCAGCAAAGTCTCACATGACAGTTTTTCTCGATTGCTAACACACGTTTCTTTTTAAATTGCTCAGTTTCTCAGAACACTAAACACAATTCACAAAACCACACACCCAAAGTGCAAAACACCTAATTTCTCCTGCTAAATGAAGAACTGCACTCAAAACTACATAAACACTTACCAAATGCACATTTTTGCACCAAATATAACACACTTCATTCATAATACTAGATTGTTTGACCACCCAACTACACACTGCTGAGCATCATCTAAAGCACTTTCATCTGTTATGGGCTGTGCTCTGTACATAGAGGTTTCTGCAGAGAAAGATTGATTGAGTTTACAGAAATACAGTAAAGGAAGAAATACAAATGAGTAATTCAAAAATAACATTGTGCAACATGCATCTCAGCACATAGTTACTCTGCTTCGGATCTCTCTAAGTGTGATACATTGTTTGCCAAAACCCAGTATGTAACTGCTGCTTCCTGCGCCTCATTGAACATCCTTAGCCTTCCACATGCACCTCTTTGTTTCTCAGTCCTTCAGATAAACAACAAAGATATAGTGGTTGGTCAGTGTCTGTGTTGCATACAAGTAAGTTTACCAACGTAAATTGTGCAGGATTTTTGTACAGTTATAGTATGCAACATGCCAACAATTCAATTACAGTGATGAAGTAAATAGGTTTCACACAACAGATATGAGCACTGATATATCATGAATTATGCAGAGCTAAAAACTGGTAACTAACCTGTTGTCAAGTCTAAGTGTCCGGATTACAGGATTACAGAGGCAACAGTAAATCGGTTTACAGTTTTTCTCGATTGCTAACACACTTTTTTTTTTTAAATTGCTCAGTTTCTCAGAACACTAAACACAATTCACAAAACCCCACACCCAAAGTGCAAAACACCTCATTTCTCCTGCTAAATGAAGAACTGCACTCAAAACTACATAAACACTTACCAAATGCAAACTTTAGCACCAAATATAACACACTTTATTCATAATACTAGATGGTTTGACCACCCAACTACACACTGCTGAGCATCATCTAAAGCACTTCCATCTTGTATGGGCTGTGCTCTGTACATAGAGGTTTCTCCAGAGAAAGATTGCTTGAGTATACAGAAATACAGTAAATGAAGAAATACAAATTACTTGTTGAAAAAAATCATATTTTCTTCCAAGATAACATTGTGCAACATGCATCTCAGCACATAGTTACTCTGCTTCGGATCTCTCTAAGTGTGATACATTGTTTGCCAAAACCCAGTATGTAACTGCTGCTTCCTGTGCCTCATTGAACATCCTTAGCCTTCCACATGCACCTCTTTGTTTCTCAGTCCTTCAGATAAACAACAAAGATATAGTGGTTGGTCAGTGTGTCTGTGTTGCATAAAAGTAATTATACCACAGTAAAGTGTGCAGGACTTTTGTACAGTTATAGTATGCAACATACCAACAATTCAATTACACTAATGAAGTAGATAAGTTTCACACAACAGATATAAGCGCTGATATATCATGACTAATGCAGAGCTAAAAACTGGTAACTAACGTGTTGTCAAGTCTAAGTATCCGGATTACAGAGGCAACAGTACATCAGCTTAGATTAGGCTGAACCCTCTGTCCAGCCTCTCTCATCGTCAAACCATGGTTGATAACATTTCATTTCATTAGAGAGTATTCTTCTTTGTCCACGTCCTCTCCCTCCAACTCTACCTCTACCTCTCATTCTCCCTCCTCTCACTCTCACCCCACCTCTTCCTCCTCCTCTCACTCTCAGCCCAGCTCTTCCTCTTCCTCTTGCTCTTGCTCTTGCTTCCATGTTGGCTTCCATTGTTTTTGTAAGAAAGTACTCACCTGTGGTCTTTTTATAGTGCTAACATCCTGATTGATGAGCCAACAATTATGCTATCAGGTGTTTGGTCAGGTGGAATGTGTTTCTTGATCATTGGTCCACGTGTGAGGCATTTTGAATATCAGTGTTTTAAACCTGCTAACACGTGACTTTATGTCAGATTCCTGTGGCTTACGTGGAGAAACGTGTGCAGTGGTTTGCAAAAAGTGCCATGTTGATTTGCAAATTGTGTGAAAAGCTGAAAACGTGTATAGAGTTTTGGAGATTTGAGCCGATGTTTTGCTCTTTGAGTTTCAGTTAAAATAATTGTGCTTCATGTATAATTTTAGTGTGTTAGCAATCGAGAAAAACTGTAACCCTCATGTTGTGTTCGGGTCTCCCGTGACCCGTTTAAAATTCAAATTATATAATAACTACGCTCTAGTTTTTTAAAATCGGAACAAGGCTTCATGATATCCTCCACAACAGCTATACTAAACACTACACAACTGATTTTGACAAGTTTAGCCAAGTCTGAAGGTCTCTAAAAAAAACGTGGATCATTTGGTGTTCGGGTCTGGGAAGACCCAGCTGAGTTGTTTTGGGTGACTCGGGGTCAAATTTGGACCAATCAAGATTCATCTTTGACTTTAGACACCCCAGCCCCACCCCCTTTATCGACTGTAACAAAATGTTTTCACAACATGCACCTGGTCTCCCCTCCCTCCCCGGGAACTCGACCTTTCTCAAATACTATGTACACTGACACTTGAACCTTAACACACACATGCACCACGTGTGCAATATGTGGTGTAATATGTTTTTGGGCCATCTAATTCAATTACAACATGATTGTACGGTTATGAATGCATAATTATGATGTAGTTAAAAAAATATTGGATGATAGTCTTTTTTTTTGGTGTTTTGGACTGAAATAAATCATGGGTCAAAATTGACCCGCGAACACAATGAACGGTAGCAGCTTTCGAACACAACACAAGGGTTAAGGAAGAGGAAACCGCAGGCTATTTGGCATTTTCACCTAAAAAACCATAAATCAAATATTTTAATCGTAGCGGAGTCATTTTCTGCCCACCAAGTTATTATTATTGGGCTAAATGTTCCAGCTCTAAAAAAAATCAAAGCACACTATAATGTTATACATGTATAAAACGACATGTCTACCTTTACAATGTTTCAAGAGTATGATTCTAATGATGAATGAGTGGCAAGACTGGCATGCAGCAAAAAATGATCATTTCTTTCTATTAAAATGATGTTTTTATATTAATAAGAAAAGCATTTTTGTTCGCTTCAGTGTTGCATCAGGAAAGACGTCGGAGAAACACTGAATTTTCGGTTCCTCTTTCATCACAAAAGTCTACTATTACTGCTCTGCTGCCATTACAGACACTTCTGAGCTTTATTACCTTCCTGTAATAGCTCTACGAAGGTCATTTTGATCAAATATTCATAAGCAATGTCCATAAAAAGTTCAGGTAACACTTGGATGGTCTAATACTGATACTGACAAAATGCCATGGTTGGGTAATGGAGAATATATTACTCTCTCGGTTCTCTATGTATCCCAAAATTCCTGGTATTTAATTATTACCTTTTGGTTAGAGCTTTACTTAAGATAAAGAAAATGTAATGACCTACTATAGCAAGCATTAGACGAGGTTTCTTCTTTCATTCTTTTTACCCGTGTCACCCTTCAGTGAATCTCCTAATGTTGGGTACTAGCTGAACATAGATACAAGAAGAGACATTATTACATTTTTAACTGTGTGCGTAATTCAAAGTGATGAGGTGAATTATTCCTCTCCGCCAAATTAAAATGTAGTTGTGTGCAGTCCGTGGCTTCTGCTGATGAAAGGAAGAGAAAAATGACTACATTAAAAATAATTTAGAGCCCTTATTTGAAGAAGCTTTTTCAGAAAGTAAAGGTCCAGTTGAATAGTCCATGGCCAGTCCATGGCCAGTCCATGGCGGCGAATAATGATAATTAATATGTGATGAATAGGTCTATTTTGTCCCACTGCTCATGAGCACAAAGATAATGAAGGTTGGCCATGGGTTTTAAAAAGAAGCATTGCCCATATTTTACTACTTCACATAACCACTTTATGAATGCAAATGTCCAGAGATTCAATTTTCTTTAATAATTACCAGATATTTCAAATAAAATATGGTTAATAAAACATAGATTGAAAATGTAAATTCTCTGACCCCAATAGTAATAATATACAGGTACTGTGGTTTTAATCTGTGTAGAAAATACAGAGCTGGCAGCTTAGTGTGTAAACTCCTTGATGGACAAATACGTTTCTGCAGATGTTTTCAGTCAAAGCTGCAGGGAATCTTTGAACAGATGCTCTCATAAAAACTGTCACAGGAAAACCAGATTCTGCGGTTAAAAGCAGGGACGCAGCGAAACAAATCTAAAGAATAAAAGTGCAGCAGTCTCGTTACTGAGACCAAACCGTAACAAAAAAGACACGGAATGTTATAACAATCAAAAATGTTTTACCTATAATTTCTTCTCCACAAACAAGTCTCTTGATAGAAATATCACTCGAGGGTCAAATTGTCCTTTTAATTTAAATGTAATTAAATTGTATTTTGGATCTATATACTGTATGTTTCTCCACCAGTACTCTAATGTTGTTCCACTATATGTGTCTGACAGTTATATTTAAGATTTTATAGACAAAACATATGATGCTGACATTAAGAGCTCAGTATACAGTACAGAATTGAAGACAATTTAGCTTCACATTGAACAATTACAACAGTAAAATGCTGCGTACAGATATAAATGCAAGCAGGGGCCATATGTTTGCATTAGTATTTTATTTTTCAGACTTGCTAGTTTATTTGCCTTTCCAATTTTAACTTGTAATTAAATATTTTTGCCGTGTGGAATCTCTATTTTTAGTCAAATGTTCCCTGTTGAGTTTGTTGTTGTACAAACTCAACCATTTTTACAGTTTCATTAATCCTTGAGGCCTTACAAATATGTTTCTCTCCATTGCGCATTGCTAAATATTTTGGCATGTTACTGACGCCAACTGTTGATTAATCGTAATGTGTGAAATCATGGCTGTAAAATGTAGCCCACATGCACATGTGTACATCTGTGTCCTCCTTCATGCACGCTAACACCCCACAGTTTGGAAGTTTCGGGGGTCAAGAAGACAAATTGGTCCCCTTTGCTTTTTACTATTGCTGGTAAAATATAAAATTACTATTTACTTTATCTGCCTGTATAGCACTGAGCCCTTCAATCAAATACATACTGTATATAGATGCATTTATTCATCTTCATTATTATTACTATGTTAATGTTTTGGGGAGATTTGTGTTATTTTAAACAATGCTTTTTCCCAGTGCCAGGCTCGGGGCTTTCAGTGGTTAAGTAATACTGGTATAAACAGTCTGAATAATATCTTTGATCTGAAACAAAGAATATTGTATTTCTCACTTTGGCATTTCACTCACATCCAGAAGAGGCCGTGGATAGATGAAAGGTTTGCTCTGAGTTTAGTTGTTTGTTCCCTTCATGTGTTTACCCGTACAGTAGCACTTAAGACACTGCTTCATCAACAGAGCCAACATTGTAAATCCATCCCTGCCACTGTTGTTTACTGTTCTTCTTCTTCTTCTCGCTGACATCACTTTACCACGTGAGACCTGACCTCAACATTCAACGTTCTTCGTTAAAGAAGGATCTATTAAAATGACTTTTCACCTCAACAATAACATCCATACTATTCCTTTCTACTGACTTCTCATTTTGAGAGCTGTACTTTTCCTGCAGTATTTTTCTTATTTTCTGTCCGGAAAAATAGATTTTGAGGTGCACACCCTGCAGTGGCCTCAGCAGCAGGGTGCATGAAGAATTGAATGAATAATATCATGAGTCAACTCTTGGTTTCAATACAAATACTTTTATTCAGCCAACTTCTTTTTACTGCATGAGAACGGAAGCCTTATTTTGGAAGGCGATGGGTTAATTTTGTATTGGTCCAGTTTTCAATAGCACTTGCAATACCCCAAAGCGAATCAGCAATTGTTGCTTGGGAACGACTTCCATCCTCCCATGGAGCCTCTCCACAAAGATTTCTGCACAATCCGTACTTATTCTGCTTTCGAACACCCTGGAGGGTTAAATGTTCTGTGTGCTGTGTGCTGTTCACCTCGCACTATTTTAACTTTTATTTCAATGAGATTTTGAGTATCATTTAGCAAGCAGTTGTTTACTTTCCTCTCTGGAGATCCAGATGTGTCCTCAGCAGGGGATTAAGATTACAGCTAGCGATAGCGGCATATTATAATCCAATTAATGCATGTCGTAAGATTATTTCTGTATACTCTCTGCCTGTGTTATCTCACGACGGAGTCTATTGTTCAAAACGAATGATAAGAGATTGGTAACAGATTGTTCGCATTCACTAGATTGTGTGTGTTATCATGTTAGAGCTCAGATAAATCAAATTATCCAGTTATTACTGCATTGCCTGAATACGAGATGTAGGATCTCAGTTGGAGGGTGTGTGCCTGTTGTCGCAGCCCAACAGGTGTTCTGGTGATATCACAGCAGAAGATGTTTTCACAGATCATTTAATCCCCGTTCACTTCAGTAGCTCAGCGTCAGCTTTCACACATTGTGCCAGCTGTGACACGTCACTTTATGCCTCAAAAAGATCACTCTGACCAAATGTCACACCTTACGAAGTGTGAGAGTTTAATGGATAAAAACTGTTGCCCTTCCAATGACCGTGTGTGGCCTTTAAAGTTGATTATTTAGGAGGCTAATTGTTAGAGACCCTATTATGGTAATTTTTAGGTTTCAAAATTGTATTTTGTTCCTCTTAGGTAACATGCTTTATTGTTCAAAAAGGTCTTTATTTTTCTCATACTGCCTGTGCTGCAGCACCTCTTTTCACCCTCTGTCTGAAACCAGAGCCCAGTCATTCCTAATTTAAACTTTTAGAGGTGCAGTAACTTACTTTCTGGCCTCTTTATGGCAGAAATAAAAAGCTTACATGTCAATTTATCATTTTTTTTCACATTCAGTAGTGACAAAGCAACATTATCATTCATTTGCAGTGTGTCCAACATTTACTCTCAATTAAAATGTTGGTTTCCACTTCTGTCTCTTTAGCGGCTGAACGCTCCACAATATTCACTCACTGAACGTGTCAGTCTGTCGTTTCATCCCGAGTGAGTACAGTAAAACTATATTTGAGATCTTTGTTGTTTGGGTATTCTGAATAGTTAGCTTAAATATGGTTTACAGCTTCATAAATTGAGGTGAACCATTAAGTTGTGGTTATCTCACTATAGACGACCAGTCATTTGATCTGTATGATTTGAGTTTTGCAATTTGTTAAGTTCCCTCCTAAACTAGGGGAAGAAAGTTAAGTAACAAAACACAAAAACAACCGGGCAAGAGAAAAAGGAGAGGAAACTGATTGCTGAAACCACAAAGTGAGGTTTTAATTAATAAAAAAGTAAAGAGGCTCACCAGCCAATTTGCAAAACAAACTTAAGTAACTAAGAACAACTTTCTGTTAAAAGAAAGTGACTAAATAGTACAACACACACAAAGATAAACTGGAGCATATCTCCTAACAATTCACAAAAACACAGGCCTAACACAGAGGCCGTTTCTCAATCTCGCGGATTCTGGCTTCCAAGCCAATATTTCAAGGATGCTACGTCATCGAGTGCCGCCGAAGGACTGTTCCAATCTCCAGCATACTTGGAATTCCACCGAGGCCGCATCCTTGGTTTGGGGGCAATTTCGAGGCTGCACATGGGTAGACTTCGCACCCTTAAAATCCCCACAATGCTTTGCGCACTGACCAATTTCCCCAAATCTATGGCGGAAAATGTAAGGCGGGGCCTCTCATATGACGCACACCTGCACACTTGCTAGCCTGTTCCACTCTTCGTTTTCCGAATGCCAGGAAGGATTCTTGCCTAGCTTCTGAAGCAATTGACTCGGAAGACATGTGCTACCGAGCAAGCATCCTCGCGATTGAGAAACGGCCAGAGACAGCGACACCATGCTGCACACATGCAGCCAGAGGAGAAGGAGAGGCCACTGCAGCCTTCCTCAGGTCCTTTAATGAGGCCCTGATTGGGGATTGGCTGCACCTGGACACAATCAGGGAGCGAGAGAGAGAAACACACACACAAAAGCACACACACACAAGCACCCACTCCGGCACGTAACAAATGCTAGAACCCAAAGCCTGAACCAGAAAAATGCAGTTGGATCCACATCATTCTTAATGAATGTATCCATGCAATGAATGTAAACCCTGTTGATGGTAATTATTTGTCTATGTTATGGATTAAAGAGTTCAACTTTTTCTGCGTAAAGCAAAACTCTATTAAATAAAAATAATAGGGTGAGATTTATAATCAAGATCTATTACTGCTTCCAAATTACACATCAAGTTGAATACAATTACCTACCTATTTACTAATGGATGTATAATCAATATTCCCAAAATAAATGGGTGTTTCATCTCATGAGCGAAGAGCCTTTGTACACCATTTAATCATTTTCGGTGAGGTTTTATCACCTAGGTTGTAATTAGGCGGATGTCTCTCACTAGTTATAAATGAGTGTGTTTGTTTTTTATTTTGAGCAGTCAGTTTGAATAAATGATTTTCTATGTGCAGCATTTACAGCTCTTTCCTTCTTTTTTTTAACCTGAAAATCTAAGAGTCTTTTGGATTGCAAAAGGGTAAAAAAGTCACATTTGTCACTGCGTGTTTATAATGTTGTTCACCAAGATGATTCTTAATAGTCTCTAAAGATCTAAAGCTGACTTACCCTCATTAATTGCTAATGACTACTTGACATACTAAAGACAAACTATGGGCCCAAAAATATAAATATTATGATAACTAATTCAATATGAATCACTTATAGGAATTCTCATCAACAATGTGTAATGGGGTAATTGGTTAGGATTTCACACCAGGAGCAAACAACAGAAACAACTTGATATCTGGATGCACTCGACTGTGTGTGCACCGGCAGCCGGCCGTTACGAGCAAAGTTTCCAGTACTGAGCAGAACTGTGCCCATAATAAGTCTACAGAATAATAGGAGCGTAATAAGTGAAGCATATCTTCTGCCCTATATAGAGAATTTTCCTCTCCCTCTGCACTAAACAAAGCTTGCGAGGCCTGCGGCTAATCACTGCCCTTTACCTGTTGTCATTCATCTAGAGGAGTCAATTGGTCTGCTTCTGCAGGGTGCAGAGGTAATTACGATTTGGCTATGACTTGCATTTGGCTCTATTGTCTGACTCTGAGGCACACATGCTGGGATATTGGGAACTTGAAGCTCAAAGCTCATTCAGGAGAGTTCCACTTTGACTTCACAACTCAATGTTCCCCCCGAGAGCTCGTCTGCTAACTAAACAAAGCTCAGCCGAGATGAGTCAAGATCATCACAGAGAGAAATACCTACTGCACCTTTTTTATCTTCCACTCAGAGTTTGTTATTTGTTGAAAAACCATTTGCAATGCATCCTGAGGTGCAGAATATTTTCTCTATCATTGCTTCTCTTTCATTTATGGATGATTTGAAAAGTTACAAAGCAAGAAGAACAATTTCACAATATTGCTGTCTAGATGATTTTCACAGATCTGCCCCTCTTCAAACTCAGGATTGTATTAATATTTAATCGCATTATAAATTGGATGAGGAATACAATTATGTAAGTAAATACACCTGTCCCATCAAGCAGGAAATTGAGAAAATCCCCCAGCAAGTAGCTTTACTCGAAGGTGAGATTTGGGAAATGAATTTAGGAATTGGAAGATTTGCAGCGCTATAATCCATATTCCTATTCATCTGTTATTCCTCAGAGAAACTCCATAGAGAAGGTACATACTCCTGTTTAGAGTCCCATACTTTGATATAAATTGATACGTACTTTGAAATGAGCAAATTGTGTTTTTGAGATGAACTTCGGGATATGTTTATGAATAAAACTATTTCTATTTCTGACTGTTACAGTTCATTCACAGAAAGGTGAAGACAGCATGAGCTTCCACTTAGACATGAAAATCCTTAAAAAATGAAAAACACTTTGCACAACTCTTCCCTAAAATAGTAATCCATAAACTATGTTTTGCAAAATTGAGGGGGAGATTTAGAGAAGGAGCACCTTAAAGTGGCTATAAAATCTTAGCTATTACAATTTTAAGAGGGAGGCGGTGTGAATTTCTGAATTGGGAAATGTAATCCCAAGAGCGAATTAAATGAGCAACTTCAAGCCTTTCTTTGAGCCTGCACTTTATTGCATTTGTTCACGAATTCACTTAAAACGTGTTTTTTTCTACAACGACTACAGATAGTCTTTTAATAAGTTAAAGTTATCTAGATATATAACAAGGTGGAAGGGATTTACATTTGCACACTGTTTGAAAAAGAGGTCGAAAGGGCAGTGCTGCTTTTTACTGAAAAAAAGAACCCATTGTTGGGTTAATATTTTTTCTGAAAGGTTGTTTGTAATGTTTGTTTTGTATTTATTTGTCTTGTATCCATTACGATCAAATGTGTGTGTTTTTTTTATTTATTTTTTTAAAGGTATCCTAAAAAAATAATGGTATCCTGCAAAGAAAGGGTATTTTGTGATTTATGGATCAAATGACGGATAAATGAGGTGCATATCAGAGAGAAAATCCAGCTGGATGTTAGTCATGCAACCAGGGCCGCCGCTTGCGGACAGGCAAGGCAGACAACTGCTTGGCGTCCACAGCAATGAAACACCCTTTCATTTACTGCATCGACATGTCGCGAAACCCCCTCAAGGCGGCGCCCCATGCATAGCGCGCCGGAAAATGCTTTTTCTTATTTTACATTTCATTGCCTTGCTTCCCTCCGGGGTTGGGGGGGGGGGGGGGGGGGGGGCTGTGCGTGGTGATGAAAAGCTGCTTCGAGGGGCCCCCGGTTAATGTTTGCCTAGGACCCCCGCAGACTCGAGAATCGACACTGCATGCAACTAATGATTCTTTTTTATTTGAAATCAATCAACAGTTATTTTCTAGATCAATTAATTTATCGTCTAAAAGAGTGAAAAACCATCAAAAAGAGAAGTCTTTAGATGTCCTGTTTTATCAGTGCCAGACCAAAAGATATGAACTTTGACGTGACAGAAAAGCATTACAGTACATCTGCATATATTTAAGAGTCTCAAACAGCATTTTCTGCCATTTTTTAAATTAAAACGTTTGTCAATCAGCTACTTATTGCTAGAACATTAGGTAAATTAAAAAAGGTGTGCAGAAGAAGAGATGTTTAATGGACTCAATTTTGCCACTTTACAATAAATACTGAAAATAAACCTGAACTGTAGACGCGTACAGTCGCATATTTTGCAATAAAGGCTGCTGCTGCTACTTCACTGGGCCTCATGAGTATTTTTGCACTTAAGAATTGGCAGTAGTATATCAGCGTGATGTGTCAGATCCTTGCTGCAGTCTGTTGAAGAACCAAGAGGCTCCTGGGAAACCGAGCGCTGTGTAAACTTCCTGTGCAGAGGTACACTTCCTTCCTACCGTCACTGGAGCACGGAGGATCCTGAAAGATGACGGATGGAGGCTCTCAGATCTTTCCTCCAGACCAAGTCAGGATCTGTGACTGCCGTTCATCATGAGCCCATTTTTCCCCCCATCGCTACCTCTGTAATAAAAGAGTGAGGTGGTGTAAGAGCCAGGAGGTGGATAATCAAATCACCCAGGATTATATGTCACATTTGACCTGTATGAACGAGTTTCTTTCAAAATTGTGATTCAATCCACAGGCATGTTGTTCTTTCTGTCACTGTGTAGCAAAACAAACAAAAAAGAGACAAATGATTCTCTGTCCTGTTTTCCTCCCTCTTTTTACATGCATCTCCCATGCACATATTCTTTCCGCATCTTATTCTCTTTTTTGGCTGCGAAAGTCTCCCTTCGTGTGGGAAGGGACAGTTAATGAATGTGGATCAGCACGTGGGAAATGTGTGGGTTTTCACCACATCTTTCTCTCAGAGCGACAGAAGCTCGACAAGGCTTTGGAGGCTGGCTTAAGAGTCAAGGAAAGCAAACAAGGAACAGCTTTTTTCCAGATGGCCACTGCAAAAGAGAGCAAAATATACTCTGCATGTTTTTGGAGCCAGCGTCTGCCTGTATATATGACAAGTAGGTTTGAGCAAAACTACGGTTGTCTGATGGAAATCGGTCTATTTATATATTTTCTTTTAAATCACAGGATCCAGCTTGGTCTGTTGGATTTGTAATGGGCCTCGCTGTTGGTCACAGTGCTCAATCTGTGTTTACAAAATTGACAAATACAAAAGACAGAAATTCCTATCAAAGCCATCAGGCCTGAAGCTTGAAGAGGAAAGAGGAAATGTTTATTCTGTGATTCTTCCTGGTTTACTAAGGCTGCTCCCATCAACCTCTGCTCTAATCTGTGAGTATCTAGTATGCACTCCAAACTAAATTGCTGTTTATTCTATTCTGCAGGTGTGAAAGCCCCCAGCCTGCCGCTGAATGCTATCGGGGGAATGAGGGTCCCAGGATGCTCCACTCTGCTGCTGACACAACACTATTCCTGAAAGACCCGTCGCTTGATTTACCCAAGCAAAATGTCACGGTAATTGTGAAGATTTATATCAATGGGAAAGAGCTGACGAGGTCCCACAGCTATCAGATCTGACAGACTTAATGTGCTCAAATGCTGCTTGCCACACTAAAGGCTTGCAGGTTGACCAATTTCACCCGGAACGCTCCACCTCCGATGGTATTGACCGAGCCGTCGTTTTTCACTTCTGGAAATCGAGTGTGAAGTGGAACTTTTAGCTTGTGAAATTGTGTTTTTAATAAACGGGAAATCACCACAAAAACTTTCTTTATCAGGTTTTTGCTTTTGTGTGCTATCTCTGGGAAAAAGACTGGCAGGTGGTTTTCATAAATAGGCCAAACACAGGTGGGCTTCATCCTTCACTCCCCATCACATCACATGTTCAAATAAAAAAGTGATTGTGTGTTTTGGTGAAGGCTCGTAATAAAGTTGAGTGACACTTAACAAAAGTACCGAAGATACTCATTAGGTTTTAAAGGAGGTAATAAGTAGCTCTTCCTTCATACATTTCAGACGATATAGATTATGACAAATACCTTGAGAACAGAACTTTTTTTGTTTAAATATTATGTAGATTACATATTAATATATAATATAGAAATGTCCATAGAGTCTGCTTCAAGTACATATATTTAACAATGAACAACTTGAACCTCAGTGGCCACTTTTGAGGAGTGCCATTCATTCCTTGTACTTATTTATACTGAGAGGTTCAACGGGAGCAGTTCACTTTACCTATTTTGGGAAGCGTTACCAGTTTGTGATAACACTAAAAATCTTATCCAGTATAATACATGGTAAATGGACTGCATTTTATAAAGCACCATTCTTTAGACCATAAACGGTTTTGAAAACTTCTGTCACGCAGTGATCATCTTCTCAATAAAACATCTTTGCTGATGTTTTTTCGAGTCTTCAGGCCAATCAGAATCAAGATCCCCATGGAGAATAACTTTGCGGTAGAACTATTCTTTGTACATCCATGGGTACAACTTCAGATAAAAATGAACACATAATGACATATGACCCCCGGTTTGATGATTGATAGGTCACAGAACAATGGGGGCTATCTACCCTTACCCACAATTTAAACTATTTCACACAGACTATCTCCTCTTTGCTCTTCTCTCTGTGTGGAGCAGCAAGTTCAGATGTCAGAACAAAGTGAAAAACAAACAATGGCATAAAATATTATTAATATGTCGTAATACATCTATTTATTTTTTTCTCAGTGTACCAGAATGGATAGTTTATATATTAGTATTTCAAAAAATCTCCCTGGGGAGAATCCCCCAAGACCCCCCTTCTGGGGTTAGGTTTTCAGCACGTGTGCCTTTTTATGTTATACAGTTCAGCTTTGATTCCATCATCTCATTAAACCTTATTTAAAAGCATTCTTTTGTTCTGTGAAGGGATATAAGGGATATACACTGTCTTCACTTTAATTAATATTGTATGCTGCAAAGCGTATATATTACTGCAGGATTTTTTTGTTGAATAGATTTGAGTGGTTCAAAATTTCGGGTCGCGATGTATTGACTAAGGAAAAAGTTGGTCCCGAGGCCTGACCAGTTGAGAACCACTGTCCTAAAGTATTTCACCGTAGCCAGATTGTTGCATAGCCTTAAACAATTTGATTCAGTTGCTTATCTCTAATAATCAATCAATCAATGTTTATATAGCCCAATATCACAAATGTTACATTTGTCTCAAAGGACTTCACAGTTTGTACAGAATATCAGTATGACAATACGATGTCCTTAGACCCTCACATCGTACAAGGAACAACTTCTAAAGAAACCCCACAGTTTAAAGGGGAACATGGGAGAAACCTCAGAGGAGGGATCCCTCTCCCAGAACAGACAGACGTGCAATAGATGCCGTGTGTAAATCGAAAAGATAATACATTTACAACATAGGTAGACCAAATGTTTGGAAATGCATGTGTCTATAATAAGAAGATGAATCCACGAGGATGTCATTCTAATAATGACAGAACCATCATTTTTAAAACAATGACAAGTGCAAAAATCATGTTGGCTTTGAAAAAAATCCAGAAACATCCATTATGTATGTTCTTGTCAACAACAGAGTAGGGGAATGATGACCCTGACTGGTGTGTCTTGAGGTGTGTTAGTGATATGAACACCAGAGAAGGTAATCTACAGAAAACAGCTGGATATCATGATGGGTCTGGTCTGAATCATGCCCATGACCTTCATCATATGTCATTATCATAAATTCTTTCCCCCACTCTCTTCTGTCTGACTTTTTTCAGCACATCATTCAAATATTACATTACAAAGTGCAGAGCAGTCGGCTGGAAACAAACCTTGACTAACATTATTACTTTTACTAATATGTTTACAGGTAAAGAGACCATCTTAACCTGAACAGTATGAAGCTAAAAATACAAACAGAAATAAGACGTTTCCATCACAGTTCTGACCTAAAATAAAAATAACTGCAGGTGCGATCACACCTTCCCTGGCACAGTGACATTTACAAAAAGTAGTAGTACAAAGTTCTGAGGGGGCAAATATGTTAGTGTCATCAAAGGTATTATTTAACCCCTGCATTGTTTAAAATTAACGAAATAACAGGAAATGAAGTCTCAAACAGAAACATAGACAAAAAAACATTGCTGAGATTAAACATTTTGAGTTTTTGTATTTTTTGGTTGCCCTTGAAAAGTAGTTTTGCATTATCTGTTTGTTACAGGCAACAGCTCTTACAACAAGATGCCTTAAAGTCTCCGCCCCACCCAAAAATGTATGTTGTAGATGTACAGGACTGTCTCAGAAAATTAGAATATTGTGATAAAGTTCTTTATTTTCTGTAATGCAATTAAAAAAACAAAAATGTCATACATTCTGGATTCATTACAAATCAACTGAAATATTGCAAGCCTTTTATTATTTTAATATTGCTGATTATGGCATACAGCTTAAGAAAACTCAAAAATCCTATCTCAAAAAATTAGAATAGTTCCTCAGACCAAGTAAAAAAAAAAGATTTATAACAGCAAAACACAATCAAACATTTGAAAATGTCCATTAATGCACTCAGTACTTGGTTGGGAATCCTTTTGCACGAATTACTGCATCAATGCGGCGTGGCATGGAGGCAATCAGCCTGTGGCATTGCTGAGGTGTTATGGATGCCCAGGATGCTTCAATAGCGGCCTTTAGCTCATTAGCATTGTTGGGTCTGGTGTCTTTCAGCTTCTTCTTCACAATACCCCACATATTCTCTATGGGGTTCAGGTCAGGGGAATTTGCAGGCCAATCGAGGACAGTAATGCCATGGTCAGTACACCAGTTACTGGTGGTTTTGGCACTGTGGGCAGGTGCCAGATCATGCTGGAAAATGAATTCCTCATCTCCATAGAGCTTTTCAGCAGACGGAAGCATGTAGTGCTCTAAAATCTCTTGGTACACAGCTGCATTTACTCTGGGCTTGATGAAACACAGTGGACCAACACCAGCAGCTGACATGGCTCCCCAAACCATCGCTGACTGTGGGAACTTCACACTGGATTTCAAGCAACTTGGATTTTGCTCCTCTCCAGCCTTTCTCCAGACTCTGGCGCCTTGACTTCCAAATGAAATACAAAACTTGCTTTCGTCTGAAAAGAGGACTTTGGACCACTGTGCAACTGTCCAGTGCTTCTTTTCCTTAGCCCAAGTCAGACGCCTCTTCCGTTGTCTTGAGTTCAGAAGTGGCTTGACCATGGGAATACGGCTATTGTAGCCCATTTCCCGGACACGTCTGTGAACAGTGACTTTTGATATCTGGACTCCAGCTTCAGTCCACTGTCTTTGAAGCCCCCCCAAATTCTGGAAGTGACTCTTCTTCACAATGCTGTTAAGGCTGCGGTCATTTCTCTTGGTTGTGCAGCGTTTCCTGCCACATTTCCCCTTTCCAACAGACTTTTTGTGGATGTGCTTTGAAACTGCACTCTGTGAACAGCTTGCTCTTTGAGACATTTCTTTTTGTGTCTTACCCTCCTGATGGAGGGTGTCAATGACGGTCCTCTGGACAGCAGTCAGATCAGCAGTCTTCCCCATACTTGTGATTTAGTTTACTGAACCAAGCTGAGTGTTTTTCAAGGCTCAGGAAACCCTTGCAGGTGTTTCGAGTTAATTAGACGATTCAAGTGATTCGTTGAACACCCTACTAGTATACTTTTTCATGATATTCTAATATTTAGAGATAGGATATTTGAGTTTTCTTAAGCTGTATGCCATAATCAGCAATATTAAAATAATAAAAGGCTTGCAATATTTCAGTTGATTTGTAATGAATCCAGAATGTATGACATTTTTGTTTTTTTAATTGCATTACAGAAAATAAAGAACTTTATCACAATATTCTAATTTTCTGAGACAGTCCTGTATGTACCCAAACGAGAGGGTATGAAGTGCTTTGTGATATTACAACAAGTTTGGAAAGAAATGATGTGGGAATAAACTAAGTGAAGTAGGAGATATCTACCATCCAGAATTTACATTATTAAAATTAATTGCATATATTTTGTTTTTAACGAGAGTAGCAGATATCATTTTAAGTGTTTTTCAAAAAAAAAATATAGCATCATAATCATGGATTAAAGTATTTGTATGTGTTATTTTATGTGCTATAGCAAGCCCTAAACATCTGTCCTCAGATAACACTCTTTGGCTCATCCCTTAGTTTACTCCTGTATGTGCACAAGTGCAAATTATTTTGATTTCATAAGGCTCATTCGTTATGCCGCTCTTCAGTCGTCTCGGCTCTGTACCTGTTTGTTGCTGAGTGTGCAGACTAACAGACTGGGGAACAAAAGCAGAGAGCAGACACTTGAACTGTTTTTGATACTTCACAAAAATATAACTGAAAACATCGGCACCTGGACTATGTGGGTACGATGTACTTCTTTCTTTTTTTTACATGCAAACTTTGTGTTCTCCATGCAAGAAAGTATAGTTTGTAATTTATTCAACAGAGGGTTTATCTTTCAGTGAATCCACTCATGGCTTGCTACCTTTGAAATGGGAGCAGGACGGAAGGGAGACATCTGCCTTGCTTTTAATGGCTATCACAAATGTTTCAGAAATTCCACTCCACCTGAAACTTCCCTCCCCTTCAGCACACTCCCAAATTACAGCACTGGTATGAAGCTTGGACTCTCAGCCACGCAGAGTATTTTCCCTAGCTAAGAAGTCGGAAAGATTCCTCCTGTGCTCTTGCATCATGGACGCAAGCAGTAAATCCAGCAGTCAACAGATTCTGTGGAAAGATGTGAGTCCATTTTTTTCTTTTTAAGTTTTGATTTATTGTACTTATATTGATAGCAAAAGACCCATGTAAAATAAATTCCAAACTTTTAGTGTCTTTATGAATACTGTGCATCATTTTAAATTACCACAGAGTTAGAAAAATGGGAGCACCCTTTCACTTTTACAGCTCTATAAATTAAATGTAGGTGGCAGCAGGAGTAAAAGTGGAGAATCCTGTGATATTTGAGTGTAAGCTAAAAGTTAAATATGTCAGAAGTTAGATTTTTTTAATCAAAAAGGAGCTGCTGCTTGATCTCTTGCTCATTGAGCTGAAGATCCTCAAAAGTAATTCATTTTGGCTTTTCACCTTGGCTTTCTCTCTACTTTATTTCTTTCCATTATATTCAGTCTCACTTGAATTATTGTATTTGCTTTGTATAAAGAATATTCTTGCTTCTCAAATGCAAACCACAGCATTCAAATATACACTATGATTTTTATTTTTATTTGAGACTGAATTATTAAGAAGAAAGTGGGAGGAGGAGGGACTTTTGGCTGAGAACTTTTTCCACCACTCATATTCCACGTGTTGCATAACTTCTTTACTGCATAGAGTAATAGGGGTAAGTGTCTGCAAAGCAGTGTTTTTACCTTTTACATATATATATATATATATATATATATATATATATATGTGTGTGTGTGAAAAGCAAGCTCTTGTTCTGTCCATCAAAGAAAAGGCAGTGTTGTATAAGGTACTCAACGTAACCACAGTCTAGCTGACTGATGGAGAATGATGATGATGATGATGATGATAATGAAGAATTTAACTGTGGCTGCAAATGTCAGAATAGTTTTCACAGGATTTCAAATACTTATATGAGGGTATCTCAGTGTGATAAAGCACCGCTTCTGCTTGGCGGATATGTAGGCTGTGTTCCTATTTCTGCAGTTAGGATGTGCCTCCGCCCTGCATGATAACAGCAGGGGGCTTCAGGCACTTTTCCTCACGAAGCCTGAGAGGAATTGCCAGGCTGATTCTGAACTCCTAAACCTTTAAACAATAGTTGGCGAGTTGTGTGCACTCAGACTGCTCACTCCGTCTCCATCCTTGCCTTTATTTCTGTCCGTCTGTCTCTCAATCCCACCTTCTTCCTCTGAGTATTCAAAATGCAAGGTGCAGGCAGAGAGAGAGGTTTGTCCTCCAGTTAAGTTTCCACTGCTTATGCAACGTGCCACAAGAGAGCAGAGGGTTTCAGCCACAGTTTTTTTTCTTTTTTTCCCCCATTACTCTGAAAAATTCACAATGATAGGAATTTTTGGCTTTCTGATTGTAGCACTCTCTTTTTCCATCAAGTCTTAGGAATTTAAAACACTTTCATGCGCCTCATGCTTTTGTTGCTACTGTCTGTAATATTTCAAAAATGTGAAAAAGTTTATTTTTGTAGGGGTCTTTGTAGAAAAATGTGTCCTATGTTCTTCCTTAAAGTCCTACTGCTAATGTATTTACCAATCAGAAACTAAATCCACAAATCACATATGAGATTTCCTCCTGTACGCAACGTCACATATATTTTAATTTATGAATTCTTAAAAGGCCATGTGGAATTATTTGGATTGGATAGGAATATTTTAACAGTATCCCAAATTATACCGAAGTCCAGAGTCGGGAAAAGCTATCTAGCTATTATTAAAAAATGATTCCTACATATTATTTTAGGAAGTCAGCCATTTAAAGTACTGCCCAATCTACTGCAGCTTAACTACTTTAACAGCCTCGGCCACAATAGAAAAACCAAAGCTGCTTAATCATCGTTTTAAGAGACACGAAGATAAGCAACACCAATTTTGCTAATTGAGCTTGGTTCCGTTTTTTATTTTACATATCTGCTTTTCTGTTGTCCTCCGAGACCTTCAAAAGGGGTCCAGTGTGAATGAGAAGCTTTTATTTCTCCCTGCTGGAGCTCTGCTGGAACAAAAGCCTGTCTTTATTCATTTATGGCCTTGAGCCTCGGGAATAGACTACAGAGTTTTCATTTAAAGAAAAGTTTAATAAACGTAACCTCTCTGTGGCAGTAGTACAGTCTGTTCTTTAGTGGTCTTGGCATGGGGATGGTTATTTTTGTCATCAGTCTTCTCGTTGGTTTATCGACTTTGCACGAGAGAAAACACTACCAATGAACTCTATTCAGATAAAAAGTAAAACAATACTGAAAATAAAAATAAATATGAATTAGAGGTTCAGACGTAAAAATGCACATTTAAATCAATACTTGGACTTTTGGAAAACGTTCTTATCGGCTACACATCGTAGGTATTTAAACAATTGGGAGAGAAGTAAGCCTCGACTCCCAAGGTGCATTTCAGCAAACATTCAATCATGTGGCTTTCATTTCTGTTAAGCCCTTCGCTTATAGGAATCAACCTACTGTATGTTCATCAATTATTTAATCAAATTAAACCAAAGCAGGCTGTAAGGTGTAATTCCAAGTATTTTGGCCATAGCTATGGATTAAATACTAGCTGGGTTTAGGAACATATGAAGTTTGGGTTAAGATAACTACGGAAGTATTGTTTCTAAAGTGTGGAAGTTACGTGACAAATAAATCAACGCTGACTTCTGGTTTCACAAAGGACACAAACTGGTTTCTCCCACGTCAAATCTCCAGTTTTTAGACCCTCCCAAACATCTCTAGCTCCTCCCTATGTGAATTTTGCCTCGGTTCAAGGTTCAAGGTTCTTTATTGTCAAACTAACATAGCTACAGAGTAATTAAGTCGTTGAAAATCTTAGGTCACAGGCTTCTCCAACAATGCAACACAATAATACAGATAAGCAGACTTCCTTCTCTACATGAACTATGTATTCAAAAGGGATTGCATACATATCAAATTTGAAATATGGGATATGTACAAATTCAGTTTTTATAGTATAGCTACAAGAACCAGCCTGATTTATATGCCATATATAATATCAAACACTATTGTTTGCAGGTTGAGGCGGGAAAGGAGAAGAAGGCCAAGTACCACACGTACCAGCGCGTGGCTCTGGTTCTGGCTCTGGCCTTCCTCGTTTTGGGTCTCTGTATTTTCAGCCTGAGATATCTGTGGAGCCCCAGTCTGGGGAAGGTAAGTCCAAATATCACCTCATTGTTCACCAGTCATCAGTCGTATTGCCACTGTCTGTCGTAAGTGTGGTCCTCAGATGAAAGACACATCATTAAGTCATACAGGCTCCCTCAAGGAAAAGAAATATGCGAGTGAGGAAAATGGATAGCCACACAAAGAGCCAAAGGCAGCCTCTGCAGCCTGTATTGTATTCTGACAGATTAAAAGATGTGTGGGCTACGGAAAGACAGCTGTGTTTTGCTCTGCTCATGTTTTGGCTGTCAGATCTGTAATTTCATGAAATCTTGGCCCAAACCACAAGCCGCTTTTTTACCGCCGCAAATGTCTGCCTGTTGTATTTATCTACTTCCTGCACACATTGTAAACATCTCCTCACAATGACGGACCCTGATAACTCAAAGCTGACCCTAATTGCTGTTGACCAGAGTGGCTGCAGGAGGACTGAAACCTCTTGGCAATGTAATTGGGATAAACTCTTGTCCCTGGAAATTCAATCACACTTGATGCAGAGCATTTTCACTCCGCTCCTTTCCCCTGATTTTCCCAAGGGGCAAAATAAAAAAGCTAATTTACCCAAGGCAGGAGGAAAAATACAGCAAGGATTTCACATCCAGAAATGAGAAGCTCTATACATTCTGAACACAGTTGCAAATAAGAAGATTATAACAATGAGATGAGGATTCAAATTGAACGCGTAAACTTCAAACCTGGATGCATAAGCCTACTTTGTGAGTACTGCTAATGCCAACAGGGGAACAGAGGAGAATACACATACAGGATGTTGCTTGCTGTTATACCAACATCTTTGTAAATGCTAATAAACATTAATTCAGAACACCCTCTTCCATTATTTCACTCTTTCTACAAACTTTCAGCCTTTTCTACGCTCAGGTTAACCAAGGTTCAACTTCACTTCCTGTGTATCCTCCATTGTCCACGTTCTCTCCTTTCAACATAGATATAAATCACCTACAAGCCATCTCCTTTGTCCTTGTTAAATATGTCATGCCGGAGGTAGAGCGGTCATTATTTCCACTTTAATAAGCTGTGATCCTTCTCACGTGGCTTAAAATGCGTTGATGGCAGAGGTTGCCCAGGTGATGATGATCAAACCTGTGGACCCTGGGTTTTGCTTTAATGGGGTCTTGAGGGGGAGGCTGGTTCTCTGGCCTCCTGCTCAGTGAGTGAGAAGGAGACACTTCAAAAGGAGAATCACCTGTCTATCAGATGGAAAAAGAAGCTTCCTCAGACACAGCAGGCGAGTAAAACGCAGCTTTGTATGCTCAGTAAAAGCATCAGGAGACTCTAAAGGTAAAGAGACAGACTGATAGATGTAGATGGATGGATGGATGAGTTCTCCTGCATCAACATGGCAGCCAGCACCTTGTTGTAAACAGGTATTGGGTGCAATGCAGCAGGACACTTGACTCACCAGCTAATCCTGAGCAGTGTCTGGCACCTATATGTATAGACTCTGGGCAGCGGAGCGCAGTGTCTGAAGCCAAAGGGAGGGTACATTATTTATTTTAGGAAACAGTTGAGTGGGGGTTGTTTGCCGTTTTAGCCCAGAGATGAGCATTTTGGTTACAAGTCAACAAATACAATTCAACTAAAGTCCAAGGCTTCACCAGAGACCTTACACATATGGAAAACATTAGTTTTTATACAATTCTCAGAGACCTGTGCATGTGACCATGGTTATAATGGCTTTAATTATTTCCACAGCTCAAGGCTTCCTGGAAATATGGTCCTATCAAGATTAACCAGAGTCCACATAGGCAGGGTCCTTGTATGGGACGTTATATCTTATTAAAGTCAAATCAACTGCCCAACTACCAGAGGCAAATGTCTTGTGCCTAAGTAAAAGTAGAAATACAAAAGTAGCATCAAAAATACCTCAAGTACTAAAAAACGAATTATCCACATTTGCCCATTTAAGAAAAATACATGTATATGTTTTTATTATAATCAATCAATACATTCAAGTATTTATGACAGTAAAGGTGGAACATGTTATAATAACTTTGTGAATGTACTCTTGACGTAACTAAAGTCTTATTTAAGTGTTGTTATATTTAACAGTAAGTAACTAAAGGTAATAAATAAATGTAGTGGAGTATAAGTACACTTTTCACCTCTGAATTGTAGTGGGGTAGAAGTGCAAAGTAGTAAAAACAAATTAAAACTCAAGTAAAGAAACGTTTCCTTAAACATTTTTTAAAAACAGTACTTCAGTAAATGTACTTTACACCACGGAGAGCTATAGTTGACTGGAAAAACGTATAACATATACATCTGTATGAACAATGTATGGCTAATGTAAAACGTATTTGTCACATTTGAAGGGAAAATTGTCCGGATTTGTGAACGGTAAATGGACTGCATTACTGTAGCCCTTTTCCAGTATTTAAGACCACTCAAAGCACTTTTACATACATATACATATACACCGTAAGTCAGCATTCACCCTTTCACACACACGTGTGTGGTCATGTAAGTATATTTTTGATGCTAATACTTTTGCACTTACTTTAATAAATTGCACTGTGGTATTCATTCTTTTCCTCTAAAATGTGTCGGGACTTCATCCACCGCTGTCTGCAACTCTACCGTTTTGACTCCCATCAACATCGTCTGCAGCTGTTTTCACTAAAAACCTCTGATAAACTCACTGTACACTACAGACAGAAGGTTATCTGTTGAACATTGAGGAACATTTAGCAGCTGAAGCGCCAGATATTTCCCTCAGGAGCTGCTAACCGAAACAGAGCTTAAAAGGTGAGCAACATTAGGACTGACATCTGAAGGTGGACATCGAACTCAGGGCTAAGAAACATAATGGAGTTTTTAAGCCGTTGTGTCTTCCCTCAGTGAATCATGTTGGCATGCTTCTGTCGGTATGCGCTCATTTCTCATTGGAATTAATTGAAAAACGATGCTGGTGCTCAGAAAAAGCCAAGTGCACCCAAAAAATGTACGCCATATAGTCAGCACACGCCATGCTTAAGGATAATCAGACTTCCGGTTGGACGAACATGTGAGGGCTGCGTTGTCTCGTTCTCCCATGACTTTACTTTCCACATTTAATTTAAAACCACCGAAGTTGAGTTTAACCCGTATTGTGTGAACATAATTTGGAATATAGATCAGAAAAAGCCGATGTGATGCCAAAATCTGCATTGAAAACGGAGACGAAACAGGCAAAAAAGACCGAAACTGCTGTCTCGGACATGGCTAGCATAATTAGCCTGCTTGAAGAGCACAGAGCTAGCTCAGAGCTAGCACAGAGGGAGCACAGAGCTAGCATTTCAGCTGACTTCAAAGCTGCCTTTGCGGTACTGGAGGCGAAGCTGAACCAAACGCAGACCACAGTAGCAGAACATGGGGAACAAATAGACTCTCTTGAGACCAATGCCAATCTGCAAGATCAGCGACTTCGTATACTTGAGGAGAAGTGTGCGGTATTAGCAGATAGCAATGCTAAGCTGGCTGCGAAGACCGCATATCTGGAAGGTCGGAGCCGCAGAAATAACATTAGAATCATTGGACTTCCTGAGTCTTGATTGTATCAGGGCTCGACATTAAGGGCTGCCCGATGGCCCGGGGCCATCTAGTACTTTGCTCGGGCAATGAAGCCTCACCTGGTGGTTGCCCGATCGGGCAATCTATTATGCCAGTGTCATGCAGCTTGCGGATCCAGTAATGAGTGACCCGACAGTGAAACTAAAAATATATCTATAACTAGTATAGGTAGTTTGAGAGGTAATTAAAATAGCTACGTGTGATATTCTAACCTGAAGTGTGTGTTTTGTCCGCTCACCGCTGCATGTGATCATGCAGAGCTGCGTGTCGACTCGTCAGCAGCAGCTGACTCTCTCTCCCGTCAGATTAGACTTCACTCGCGTTTATGTCCATATCGATCATATCCAGCTAGTTCTAGCTAATGATATGACTACCTGCTTATTAAAAGACACCTAAACAATAAGCGTCGCTATGCAACTGGGTGAGGCCACACAGTAGAGCGCAGCATTATGCATTTGTTTACATGCCCACCGGAACCCCGAGGCATTACCAACAGATCAACGCACAATCAACCCATACAGCACATCTCTTTCTCCACATTAAGTGTTAGACATTAGAATTAACTATTCTTGTCTGTCACATAAGTGGCGCAACTGAAGCGGTATTGCGCTAAAGGGAAATTATTTTTGACTGAAGAGATTTAGATTTGCCGGCTAACGGGAACTCTGACGTCGCCATTTTGTGTGCTTCGCGGATGCGCTCGGCTCCTCTCGACTGCTGCTCGCATCTGCTCGGTCAGCTCCCGGATGAGGAGGCATTCGTTCTACCAACTTACAGTAGATAACATTACAAACATTTTTAACAGGGGCCATAATAGTGTATATAATGTTTGTTTTGGCAGTTACAACTGAATGTAATGTTTTCTACTTTTTTACATCTGGGAAGGCATTTGCCTTCATCAGATGGAAAGTGTCTTCACCAACAACTTAAGTATTTCTTATAGCTATGCAGGACATGCAAGAGAGGAAACACAAACAAGAACAAACAAACAAGTGAAATGAAGAATAACATTGAAATTGTACAATATAATATTGTTGTGGTTCATCTTATAATTCAGTCTAGAGAGAATGCACCAGACAGCATCTAAGACCTGCACAAATCTAAATGTTCTAGGGCAGGGGTCGGCAACCCGCGGCCCACGGGCCGCATGCGGCCCTTTAAGCCCTCTGCTCTGGCTCCCTTGAGCTTAGACAAAAATAGGAAGGAAATAAAATAAAAGTATTTGAAGGACTATTTATATTTTGTTGCATGGTTGAAAATGTTTCGTATCTTGTATTTTGAGGTGATACTGTGACACATAAATAAAAAACAAAACGGTATTAATTAGGTCAACTAAAATATGCGTCACATCCTGCTATAGGTCCCGCACCAGCGCCTTTTCCTGCGGGTGAATAACCTTACCCCCGGCTCGATGAGCGAATGGATAAATCAAAGAACAGTACAGGAGAAACACAGGATTTAATTCTGTGTGGACAGAGTTATATGCTTTCACAGCAAACGATGCTGGTTTACCGGTATGTTTGATATGTAGAGAGAAGTTGTCAAAGGTGCTGCACTGCAGCCTTTACGTATCGAGGAACAACGGGAACAACACGGAGAGGAAGACAGCTGACGATCTTCAGTCATAATTCAATGGGGTATGTAATTTATTTCAGAAAACACTTTTTGTTATATTCCATGGAATGCTCTTAACATCCCGATAGCAATGAATATATTAAATGCTTTGACAATAAATACATACAAAAATTAATCTCTGGAAGCCGTAGCGCTGTAAAAAGCACGACCAATAATCTGAGCCGGCCCGGCTAAAATAACTGGATGGCCTACCTGCCTGTCAGCCTTCCATCTGTGCACAAATTTATCTCGTGGCCTCATTGGTCATGCGCGCGTTCGTGTGTGTTGGAGGAGGGGCTCTGTGAGGAACTCTGAAGGAAGAGGCATATTTTTTCCGGTTGTGTATTTTCAAATTCTAGCGCACTCGAGCTGGTTTCTCCATTCTTACCTACCCTACCTTTAACTATTTTTAGGGTGCAGCTATATGTTTTATTTATTTCAAAGTGGGCCCATTTTAATAATATTTTTTTTCCTTCAAATGTGCAGAGGACTCCCCAAGTGCTGTGTTTAATTTATTTTAAAGTAGGCCTGTGTATTATTTTTAATTCTCCTTATACTGTAGGAGTTCTTTGTTTCTTATTAGAGGTTAACAGTTGTATATAATGTAATAAATAGCCTAATAAATGCAAAAAAACTGTAGTTTTTGTCTGATATAACAATAAATACAACTTTATTAGCTATCAAGCTATGAAATATGTTTTGCGGCTCCAGACAAAAAAATGTTTGGGAAAAAGCAGCAAAATGGCTCTTTTGGTCAAAAAGGTTGCAGACCCCTGTTCTAGGGGGAGGCCCCCCAAACCCTTCGTCCGCGCGCATTTTTCAGGGCAATCTCTATTGGGCTCAGGGCCATCTGTAAATTAGCTTAGATAGCCCACAGGGCCATCTCCCAAAATCCTTAATGTCATGCACTGTGTATAATCTAACGTTACCTAGCCATGACAGTGCACAATGCGACATGTGGTCTACATTTATTTTTTGTATGATTACATTTTTGTATTTACATTATATACCCGGGGTGTCAGCGACGTGGAGGCAGGGGAGGCAGAGCCTCACCTGTCATACTCCAATGTAACGGAAAAACAACTAAAGAAAAACTAAATAGTAATAATAATAAAATGTCTCCACTGATCTATGATGTAAGTGTGATTTATGTATGATTCCAATCGCTTTTTAAAGTCGAAATCAGCAAATTTGCCGAGCTCCGCTACAACTACGGGTAGAGATGAGAAGTGAGGCAGGGACGAGCTCTGCCTCTCGTAAGCCCACAGTAACTTGCTGGAGCACGGGCACTAATTTAGCGCGGGCACTTATTTTGTGAGCGCGCTCAAGCCAGTTACTGCGGGGTAAAGTGAGGCACAAATGAGCTCTGCCTCACCTCAGAATGTGTCACCCCACAGAAACTGGCTGGAAAGCGGGCACTAAGCGCATGCCTGTGTTACCATCTCACTGTAGGTCACCAATGTAATGTTTGTAGATCTCTTTATTACATTTATCCTCGCCATCCATAGTCTCAAAATAACTCATTTCACGTATATATGATATTTAGGCTCGCTGGTCTCATCATATAACGGCAATGAAAAAAGCACCAGGAGAGGCAGCCATAACCTCTGCCGCACTGAAGGGCGTGAGCCCACAGGTTCTTGTTGCTACTGTTATTCTACGCAGAGACGGGAGACACAAACAACAAACTAGACTTTTGAAACTAGAGGAAGATAAGGAGGACTTTTACAAACAACTAATAGAGATTGTTGTCCAGAAGGATAGTATGGACTTCATCTTCAAGTCAAGGTAAGACCACAATTGTAATGAAAATGGGATCTTACTAAGAGAGAACAATCCAATATTTAGATTTTGGGTATCCTTTTGTTGAACGGTCTGTTTAAAATGAATCGAAGCATCAGACTAAAAAAGCTTTTGAAAATAACCGAATATTTCGATCAAGATCAAAATATAATATTTGTAAATCTGACTCTGAAAGAGTCAGTGCCTCACCAACCATGAACCTCACCGCACGTCACTGGGTGTTTTTTGCAGTTTTTCGAATGTCCTTGTTAACTCGTGCTGTTCACAATTGTTTCTGGGCACTTTACAGCCGTCGTTCTGTTGGGACGTAATTTCTTTTATAACTAACGTTGCTCGGCCATGACAGCACATGATGTGACATGTTTACATCTATTTTTATTTTATTTAATTTTTTTCATTTTTGTATTTACACTCTATACCCGGGATGTTTTTGCACTTTTGCAATGTTATTGTTAACATTTGCTGTTCACAATTGTTACCCTTACTAAGGAGGTTGTATCTGCATGATGTGGGTACTGAGACACCTTGAAGAAGGTGAGATGATTCAGGTAGGGAAGTTATTGCCAATTTCATTGGCAGATGGAGCTCAGGGGTGGGGAGGGAGGGGGGCTAGGGCATGGGAGGAGGTGGGAGGAAGTAGAGGATGGGAGGGAGAGGGTGGGGCATTTATTTTGATGGGGCTATAGGTTTCCATTTGTTTGAGGCAGCTGTTTCATTTACATTCTGTTTTGTCATCTTTATGTACACTGTTCTCTCCATTTTTAGTTGTGGGTGTTCTAGGGCTGTTCTTACACCTTCGATGCTGTACGCGGTGTCATGGCTAATGTAACTGGTACAGGGACTGGTGGTGGACAGGCGGTCAGGATACTCTCTTTGAACACTGGTGGGTTGAATGCTTCGGTGAAACGCACAAAGATTATGACACATCTTAAAAACCTGAAGGCGGATATAATGTTTATACAAGAGACACATCTATGTAAATCTGATCAGCGAAAGCTGAATAGGCCGTGGATTGGACAAATGTTTCATTCACAATTTAACCTAAAGACAAAGGGCACAGCCATTTTAGTTCGGAAAAAAGTACATTTCACCCCTACTAATACAATTTTAGATCCAAATGGACGTTATGTCATCATTTCTGGTACACTCTATCAGAAGCCGGTCATCTTAGTTTCTGTGTATGCTCCCAATTGAGCAGGAAACCGATGGACTGTCCACTCCAAGTAGGGAATGAGTCCTTACCCCAAGTGAAGGAGTTCAAGTATCTTGGGGTCTTGTTCTCGAGTGAGGGAACAATGGAGCGTGAGATGGGTCGGAGAATCGGAGCAGCGGGAGCGGTACTGCAGTCTCTTTACCGCACCGTTGTGACGAAAAGGGAGCTGGGCCAGAAGGCAAAGCTCTCTGTCTACCGGGCAATTTTCGTTCCTACCCTCACCTATGGTCATGAAGGATGGGTCATGACCGAAAGAACGAGATCGCGGGTACAAGCGGCCGAGATGGGTTTTCTCCGCAGGGTGGCTGGTGTCTCCCTTAGGGATAAGGTGAGAAGTTCGGTCATCCGGGAGGGACTCGGAGTTGAACCGCTCCTCCTTCGCGTCGAAAGGAGCCAGTTGAGGTGGTTCGGGCACCTAGTTAGGATGCCACCTGGGCGCCTCCCTAGGGAGGTGTTCCAGGCACGTCCAGCTGGGAAGAGACCAAGGGGTAGACCTAGGACCAGGTGGAGGGATTATATCTCTTCTCTGGCCTGGGAGCGCCTTGGAATCCCCCAGTCAGAGCTGGTTGATGTGGCCAGGGAAAAGAAAGTTTGGGGCTCTCTGCTGGAACTGCTACCTCCGCGACCCGACCACGGATAAGCGGGAGAAGATGGATGGATGGATAATTTTGTAAAGTCGCTATTCTCCACCATCCCTGATTTGAATTCCCACCTATTGATACTGGGAGGAGATATGAATTGTGTTATAGACCCAGCACTAGACAGATCTAGTTCCAGAACTGTGGCGCCCACTAAAACGGCACAAACTCTCTCTGCTTTTATGGACCACTATGGCTACGTCGACCCGTGGAGATTTTTACACCCCTCGGCTAGGCAATACTCTTTCTTTTCCCATGCACATCGTTCATACTCTCGCATAGATTATTTTATTGTTGATAAAACATTTATTTTGTTGATTGTCTCTGTTCAGTACTCACCGATAACTGTATCAGATCATTCAACTGTGATCCTGGACCCTCACTTTGATCATAAGCCTAAGGAATTTACATTGTGGCGTCTTTACCCTCTTTTACTTTCTTATGCAGCCTTTTGTGAGTGTATTTCGGAATCAATTGCATTCTTCTGTGAGACCAACCAAAATGAAGAGACCTCTGCGTCCCTACTCTGGGAAACCCTTAAAGCTTTTCTTAGGGGTAAGATCATCTCGCATACGTCTCATGTTAATAAACTTCGTAGAGCACGCCAAAGAGAACTGGAAGAATCTATCATTAATCTAGACAACCAACTATTTTCCACTCAATCACCTGATCTATTTAAAGAACGGATGAGGCTCCAAACAGAACTTGACCTTCTCCTAACAAGAGAGGCTGAACGACGACTCCTACATTCACGAGGGTCTATATATGAACATGGTGATAAAGCTGGCCGTCTCCTGGCCCACCAACTAAAGGCTAGGGTTGCCTCGAACCAAATCACCCAGATTCGGGACGGGTTGGGCTCTCTCACTTCTGACCCGGGAGAGATTAATAACATCTTTAAAACCTACTACTCTCGTCTCTACACGTCTGAATCCCCTGATAACGAAGATCAGCTACATACATTTTTGGATAAATTAGATATGCCCAAGATTTCGACTAACGACCAACAGACACTAGATGCCAAACTGCAGCTCGCTGAGATTAAAGAGGCAATACAGTCCATGAACAGTGGCAAATCACCGGGACCTGACGGATACCCGGTAGAATTCTACAAACAATTCTCAAATCAACTGTCCCCATTATTATTAGATATGTTTAATTCGTCGTACGACCAAGGCTCACTGCCGCCCACCCTTATGCAAGCCTCTATCTCTCTGATCTTTAAGAAGGGCAAGGACCCGTTGAGCTGTGCATCATATCGCCCAATCTCGCTCCTTTCTGTAGATGTGAAAATACTTGCGAAGATTTTTGCTCGCCGGTTGGAATCTATTATACCCTCCATCATTTCGGAAGATCAGACGGGATTCATAAGGGGGAGGCAATCCTTCACAAATGTCCGAAGACTTCTCAGCGTCATCCACAGCCCGCCTTCTCCTGCTGAACCGGAGGTTGTCATATCTCTACATGCTGAGAAGGCCTTCGACAGGGTTGAGTGGGCCTATCTGTTTTCTGTCCTTCAACGGCTGGGCTTTGGTCCAGGCCTCATCTCCCGGGTTAGACTTCTGTACTCTTCTCCTCACTCCTCTGTATGTACGAACACCCAGCGCTCCAAATTCTTCCCTCTTTTCCGCCGGATGCGTCAGGGGTGTCCGCTCTCCCCACTACTATTTGCAATTGCTATCGAGCCATTGTCGATTGCTCTAAAAGCAGAGAGAGGAATTAAGGGGATTCACAGAGGGGATATCGAACACAGGGTCTCATTATATGCTGACGACCTTCTTCTGTATGTGCGCGATCCTATAGCTAGTAATCCACACATACTCTCACTTTTGGTTCATTTTCAGGATACAAATTAAACATCCAAAAGAGTGAATGTTTCCCTATCAACCAATTGGCTGCAGAATTACCTCCGTTGCCGTTGCCTTTTAGAATATCCAACTCAGGGTTTAAATATCTGAGCATTGCAATCAAGCAGTCTTTGAGTGCGCTACGGGAACAAAATCTTACTGTCCTGACGGCAACAGTCAAATCTGACCTACAGAGGTGGGGCCATCTGGCACTCTCTTTAGCAGGAAGAGTTCAGATGATAAAAATGAATGTACTGCCCAGATATCTATACATCTTCCAATGCCTACCTATTTTTTTGCCTAAATCTTTTTTCACTGCTATTGATATTTTTATTTCCTCATTTATTTGGGCTGGTAAACATGCAAGAGCTAGTAGACCATTACTGCAGAGGGACAGGTTCCTGGGTGGGCTTGGTTTACCTAACCTTATGGGTTACTACTGGGCCACAAACACACACAAGATCATGCTCTGGTTCACTTCACCCCAGAGTGACTGGTGTTTTGTGGAGGCCAACTCATGTCGATCCACGTCACTTCAAGCCCTCGCGTGTAGCACTCTGGCCCTTTCCCCCTCACAATTCACATCTAACCCCGTTGTAATTGGCACTTTAAAGATCTGGGCACAAGTTAGACGTCACTTTGGTTGGCTTACTGTTCCTCAAGCGACTCCTGTCTGTAACAACCATCTATTTTTACCAGCCACAATTGACCCCCGATTTTCTCACTTGGAGAGGGAAGGCCTCTGCTGCATAGGGGAGTTATACATTGATAGCCTGTTTGCCAGTTTTGACCAACTACGGGTTGCCTTTAATCTAAGAGGATCTGATTTCTTTAGATACTTTCAACTAAGGGATTTTGCCATTTTTGCCATGTCTCTTATTTTTATGAACTTTTTTCTGCGGTTGATGAATCTGCCATTAACAAAATTAGAACTAATTGGGAAAAGGACCTACAGTTCACCTTCTCTGATGACTTTTGGAAGGAGGCCCTGAGAGCCGTTAACTCATCCTCCAGTTGCGCTAGACTCAGCCTAATACAGTTTAAAGTTCTCCATAGACTACATTACAGCAAGGCTAAGCTCGCCAAGATTTATCCAGATAGATTAGATGACCGGTGTGATAGATGCTCCCAGGCCCCCTGCGACCTGACACACATGTTCTGGTCATGCCCTAAATTATCTAGCTTCTGCCAATCTTTCTTCGAGTGTATTTCTGAAATTGTAGGTCTAAAAATCTCTCCATCCCCTCATGTAGCTATTTTCGGTAGGACCCCAGATGAAAACAACATTACAAACACTCAAACCAATGTCATTGCCTTTACCGCCTTGATTGCTCGTAGGAAAATCCTTCTTTTGTGGAAATCTCCTTTACCTCCCTCTTTTAAAATGTGGCTGAGTGATTCTATGTCTCTTCTAAAGTTGGAAAGAATTAAGTTTACTCTCCGGGGTTCCTCGGATAAGTTTTACGCTCATTGGAGGCCACTGATCAGCTATGTAGACTGTCTTCCCCCTGATATGGTGTCGCTGTAGGGATTCTCCCTTTATTTATCCATCTATAATTCTGATATGATTACTCCCCTGTCCGCCACACATGCAGCTCGTGTGACATCCCTGAATATGTGTTAGTATGTGTACATGTATGTATGTATGCAGGTATGTGCATGTATATTATTGTATCTATCGTTTTGTATTGTATTGATGTACTGTTTCCTCAGTGCTCCGGGAGAGGGGTGGTTGGGATGGGATGGGATGGGATGGGATGGGTTGGGATGGGATGGGATGGGGCGGGGTTAAGGGAAAGTGAGTAAGGGTTCTTTTGGGCGGGAAAAAAATGAAAATGCCTTAATTGCTGTAATGCACTGTTACACTTTTGTCTGACATGTGAATAAAAATATAAAAAAAAAAAAAAAGAGGATAATCATTGAAAAAAAGAAAAGCGTGACATGTATAAAAAGAGTTTGCAGAGAAAGTTGTGGTTTCCTCTCATTCTGAACACCTGAGACTGAGAGGTGCAAACTAGCTTTAAGAGTCACATCCTTCTCCCTGTGAACAAATGAAAGAGGTGCAGGAGGAAGTAGTTACTAGAAGGTGGTGTTGAACAGTATGGTGCTCCACTGCCAGGTTAAATACAAGGGCTTGGACTTTTTCAAGTGATGGATCAAAACTGACAAATCCAAGAATCCACAGCTTTGAAGATCACAAGCTAAGGAAACCCTGTCTCTGCCTTAGATGTTATTACTATAAACATTGATTACAAAGTGTGTTCTGCTCCAAAAAGATCACTTATTCCGACCCTTAAATCACTTCCTGCATTAAATGACTGCTTAAAAGTCTTTTGTGCTCAGTAAATAGTGTACTTTGTGTTGTTGCACTTAAAAACAATTGCTACTTCCTTTCAAACTAGCCAACACGTACCATCATGTATCACGTATTACATATTGCTTTGACCTCAGCATATCTAATTAGAAGTTTAAACCACAGTCGGACTGCAGCCACAAACACCTGTCGTTTATTCTCGTCATACAGTTTACTGAAAGCAACGTGACCCTGTGCACCCGGCTTTGTGCAAATAAGCGCAGAATTGTAATTTGCTCTGTGCATTGTATTTCAATATGGCATGATAACCACATGGGATCTTCTTTTAATTACCTGAAAACATATGTTGTTACACAGGCTCTGGGAAGATAGTGTGCCATCATTGCCTGTGTGTCTGCCTCTTTGTATGTGTGTGTGTGTGTGTGTGTGTGTGTGTGTGTGTGTGTGTGTGTGTGTGTGTGTGTGTGTGTGTGTGTGTGTGTGTGTGTGTGTGTGTGTGTGTGTGTGTGTGTGTGTGTGTGTGTGTGTGTGTGTGTGTGTGTGTGTGTGTGTGTGTGTGTGTGTGTGTGTGTGTGTGTGTCGTTATTGTTCTGGGCCACAAGTCGCACTGGGGGATTTTGCCTCCTTGTAAATGAATCCTCTGTTATTACCAGTTTACATCTGCAACTCCCTGAAAAATGGAATCTGGCTGGTGGATCAAAAAAAAAGGTGAGAGAAAGTTGTAAGACTATTTTTAAAAGCCGTGAAGAATGAAATCCAGATGTGGATGTCTGATGTGTGTAATGTCTGTAGCGCACAGCATCCAAAATGAAATGCTCATATCATTAGATTTGATATATTTGGTCCTATTTTTAATTCATGAACCACTTTGAGCGAGATTATCTGCAGACCAGCAGCCAGGCACAGAATAATTGTGGACCTGTGTAAACCTTGTTTTCCTGTTGAACATTGAAGAGCTCACAGGTGTTGTTGGTCTGTATGGCAAATCTGCCAGAGAAATACATGAATGTCAGACCGGAGGAAAGTGCTCCATTATTCAAGCTGAAATTGCATTGCTCACCTTGATGCCTTTCCCTCTCTGCTCCCAAGGTAGCTGCTGAGTTGTCGCTCCTGATGGCCTCTTAAATGCCTCACTGTCAGGACCGGCTTCTTTAATGAACAGTGCTGCGCCTGCTGCTTTCACACTGGTCACAGGTGTACGGCTTTTCAAGGCCGGGCGCCCCTTTGTTTATTTATTGCTCGTAGGCGGTATATGCCCAACAGTCCCCTCAGTGTCCAGATGTCAACATGCAACAGGAAGGGGGGAGACACAAGATTTGATCATGATATGATTCTGTTGTCTCTTTCTTCTTAGTTTGTCTACAGGAAAAAAAACAAGACTATCTTCTCTTTAAACTGTTTGTTTACTCAGCCTCGTATGGGGGAATTATTATTCTGGTGAGGCGACAAGGTTTATCTTAACAGCTGGTTTGGCAAGACCTTTTGGGAGGCCTGCCCCTCAGTCTGGTAATCTTTTCAGATTGTACACGTCAGGCTCATTCATCCATTAGCAGGCCAGTGTCCACTTGTGTTTCTCCCTGGCTGGTAAATTAGGCCGCTGCAGGCTCCCTCCTAAGATGATGCATTATGCCTTCTACTCGGGGAGCAGCGAGGAAGAGGGAGGGTTTGCAGACTGCGAAGAACAAAAAGAGAGTTGTTTTAAATTGTTGCCAGTGGAGTGCCTGAGGTAGGAAGGCTTCATGGCGGCTGTGGCACATTGCCTTCTTCTGCGACTGCTACAGAGAGCGTGACAGCGCTGCAAAGCCCACCGGGAGTTATTTATTGTGCCGAACAACACTTTAGTGCGTCTGTGATTTTTCTTTTTCGAAGCTAGACTAATATTAGTGTAGGAAAGATCAGCATCTTAATTGCCAGTACTTCATTTTGCCAATTCAACAGCAGCTCATGTGAAGCATGTTGTATGTACAGTGCGGTGGGTAAACAGACACAAATGCTTCTCCCCCCCAGACTTTTCTCTTTTCCTTTCTCTCCTCTGTGTCTCACCAGTGTGACTGCCAAGAAAGACTCCTCTGCTCTGTTGTACAATGTAGAATGTGATTGAGCTTTCACATCCACTTTCACTCTCCCAGTAAGTCTGCAACGCTTATAGCCTCCGAGTGCATTCACAGCAACAATGCTACGGCAGAGAAGTGAACAGCACTATGGAAAAACTCCGTTCATCTGTCCTTTGGTAACATATTGCAGATCAGAAACGTCGCCCTTATGTTGGAATACGCTCTAATGGATCAGGATTTTTTTTAAACGAGTAAAACTCTAATCTTGAAAATGGGTATGTCAGAGTGCTCGGCTAAATATCTGTCAGCAATTAAAAGGTTGCATTGACTTTTTTGCGGGTTGGCCCCATTAGTCACCTTGCTCAATATGCGAGGAGAGAAGCTGCATCTAAATCATCCCTTTAGGTCTGGTGCTCGGTCGCACATTTCATGATAAAAAACCTTAGCTGATTAGTCTTTTTTATGTGAGAAAATGAAGACAGCTCGAAAAGTTGGAATGTTAGCTAATTATAATGACATGCATCCGGACCGGCAAGGCTTATTAGGGCTGCTTTATTGGTGAAATAAACATGAAGAATCAGCAAAAATAACATACTTTTAAAAGGAGAACTTTCATCCAGTGAAACTTCAAGTGTTTACTCCGGAAATGAGAAAAGTAAGCCAGACAGCTTAGTTTTTAGAGCAGTAATGAACATCATTAATGATTAGGTATTCATTCCAGATGTTGTCAATCCATACTAATCCATATGAATCCATCACCATAAACCAGAAGGATCCATTCAGTGGAGAGCAGATCCTGCCATGTGTTTCTTGGCCGGGACTCCAGACAAACGTTTTTCCACCACCATCCTTAGAAACCATAACCGACCCAAAGTAAATATGCTTTATTATAACCTTTAATGATTTATGTTAAGAGCTTTGTGATCACTAGGCGTGCAGCGTCTTTTTTTACAGCCAACGCTTTAACCAAATTGTGAATAATAACACTGCTGAGTTCTGCATTGCATTGAGTTATCGTAATGTTGGTTTTACGTGTGCTTTTCTCGCTACGACTAGTCAAAAATATCTTATTCATTTAGGAAAAGGGACAAACCAAAGTGGGGAAATAATAGACTTTAAAGATCCAGGCTAGCTGGGTCTATATGTACAAAGCAAACCAAGATGTTAAGTACAATCCTGGCCTGTCAAGAAAGGAAAAAATGTTGAAACTCATTAAGCATACACGTCAGTCAAATGCAAAGTATGAATAAGCCTATGTCTATGAATTAACTGATTTGTTAACAAAGAGCATACAATAAATTGAAACAGAGCTGAGATGTAGAGGGCAGTAATCAAGTGGTGAAGGAGAGTGAATGTGTGTGGGAAGTGGATGTGTGGATGTGTGGGAAGAGCGTTTCCCCGAGGGCCAAAGGCTGGAGCTTTCATAGTGACCGGCCTCTGTGCTACAAGCAGAGGTGGGAGAAGTACTCAGATCTTATACTTGAGCAATAGTAGAAATAGCAGAGTGTAGGAATACTGTGTTACAAGTAAAAGTCCTGCATTACAAATGTTACTCAAGTAAAAGTATCAAAATATCAGTATCAAAATATACTTAAAATACTCAAAGTAAAAGTAGTCAACATGCCACATATAATATGTGGTTATGTTTTTCTGAAGGTCAACTTGTCCAAGGAGCCACTTAAGTACAGTGTAGGGTGTTTTTCATACTGTGAGGTGAATGTGTAGATATCTGGCACTCAACACCACGAGTATGATTGATGGCAGCTGCTGCTCTTCTGCTGCGACTCATTTTCCAAGAAAATGTACTTCAGTGTGTCATCTGACGGTGATAAAGCTTGTCAAGATCTTTTCCTGGGTGTTCTTGGTGGCAGCGGGGCTGACCCACTGACCTGCATGAGCAGCTACAGCGTGAACAGATGAAATGGAAACGTCCAAATCATTTGTAATTCGAGGAGGAGGAGGATGGTCTTTTACATTTCTACTGCTACTCCCCCCTCAGTAGGCTGGAAAGCGTCGTTTTGGAAACACAGCTTTCTTCTAAGCATTTACACGAGGCGCCACAGACTCCTTAAAGTACAGAGTGTCCTCTGGGCTTTTGTCTCTTGCTGAGATAATATGGGGCTCATTAGCTGTCTGGCAGGAACAAATAATAGCCTGGGCGAAATGTTGCAGGGTTTAATTAACAACATTGCTGTCATAAACTACATATTAATATCAAAATGAATTCCTGCTGAGAAACAGATTTGACCCTGTCCATCAGGACTGGAGTGTAACATCCTAACACTTATACTTATACACTTATACGTGCATCGTTACACGTTTACACTTCCAAACGTGCATAATATTAATCACTGGATAATAAACTGTAAGTAATTTAAATAGTGTTAGGGAATAAACCCTAATGTATATCTGTATTTGATTATGTAATAATACATGCAACACGTTTCAGATATTTATAACTCAAGGTGCAGGTAGCTAGAGGTGGTAATTGAAATTTCCGGTACATTATGAATTTGCAAAGAGCATGAATTCATTAATAATTGAAAGAATGTTTTATATCTTAATTAGACCTCTGAGCCTGCCTTTTCGTATGACCGCCTCCTTATGCGACAGAGAGAAAGGTAGTGCTTTATTCTCTCAAAGAAAGTGTGATAATCATCCAGGCAGGGATTTGCTTTCAGAATAATATAATGAGAACCTATATAAACATATGATTATGACAGGGTGAGATCTGACCTTATCATGTTTGTATAGAGACATGTGATTAAGGAAATGTAGTTCTTGTGTAGGCAAGAACCCTTTTAGACCCATACAGTAATTATTATGGTTATTAATAATTCGTGAACTCTAATAGTTGCAAAAACCACTCGAATCTCTAATGAAATAGTCAATGAGTGTGAGTTTCGAACACTTGTGTTAATGGAATTGACATTAGCTAATAATTCTATGTTGATAGAAAGAGAGAAAAAAGGCTGTTCATTAATTGTATTCTAAGAGAAAAAAACATATTGGCTACTGCTTTCATTTTCTACCCCCCAAAAATACTGCAAAGCATTAATTTGCAATTTCAAAGTGCTCAATTTGCAAGTCTTTCATTAGTGGCTGGCCATGATGGACCATAGGTTTCATTACAACTACAAAAACTGAAAAAGCAAGTCACATAATGACACTCTTCCTTTTCTAATAGCATGAGACAATGTGAGGCTCTAACGACAAACCCAGAGCATTGGGAGCCTAATGCGTTGTGTTCTCCCGTTGGGCCTTCAAAGTATTTTTCAGTGTTATTAAAAAGAAGGGCAGAGCAGCACTGACATGCAACCCACACAGGGGCCATGGCAACAGACCAAGAGCTTCTCATCAGTACCAATAGACCCAGTGTTATAGCCCAGTGTCTCTGCATAGGGCTATCACTCCCTCCTTTATTGTGTCTTCAAGGCAGAGGCATGGTGTAAACAATGTTTGAACAATTATGAGCCTGTATGTCTCCCAGAAGCTCTGTAAGGGATTGTTCCAACGGTCTACCTTGTTACAGGCATCGCAGGCTTGTGTTATATGTGTTCAGGCACGGATGAAGTAGTGCCTGGGATATCAGCTTTGTTATGATAAAAGAAGAGGCGATGGCGCTCTTGTTCTAGTGATTTTGACTTTGATCATCCCGACTAATCCGTAGACGTCTGTAGAAGCTGCCGTTATTGGTGTTTGCAGCAGACACAGTATCTTGGCATTTTTGCATTAAGCTGAATGGAGGCCGGCTTTTATTGCTTTCCACGCACAATTTTTTAATGCATAAGTTGGCACTCAGATAAATGCACTACAGGCACTGCTGATAAATAACAAGGCGACTATCTATTGTCATCTGTTGGTGTATTGCCAGTGAATTTAAATGTGTCACATCCCCAATATTGAGTGAACCTGAACAAATGGAAAACATTTTTGCCCTTCTGAACCACAAGAAGTTCTCCAATCATTGCCTTTTAATATAATGCTACTTGGACTTTAAGTTTCTTTCTTTAGTCACTTGAAAGACTTTCCAGTTGCTGCTAATGCCGTTCATCTGGCCAAAAGTGTTGCCTTGCGTCTAAATTATCCAAATTGCAGCCTTACAGCTCTCACAAGCTGTTTCTTAAATGCCACTTAGCTGCTGGATCCCAGAGTGTGCCCTTGTTGATTTATTAGGAGGTGGCGTGGCTGGAAACCAGCAGAGCGACAAAGAGACGTTTCCACGATAGAGGTCGTTCACCTTGTGACTGTCTGCCCCACACGTCAGAAGCCTGCAGTCTCTGCTCGCAGCCTTTGGTCGTCTGAAGTCTGTTTCAGATTGTGAAACAAAAATAAGCCACAGGATTCATTCAGCACTCCTGACAAGCAGCAGATTGTTCCTCAGCTCTGCAGAGCGGTTACCAGGCAGGCAAGGCACAAAGGGAGGCTGCAGCACGGTGCCATACAATGACAGGAGGAAGAAAGAAATGGTACAACAGAGTCGAAGCTCAGGCCTTTGTGTCGTTTAACTTCAATTCATTTTTTACTACTGGTTGATGATACTGTGGAAGTTGTATCTATTTCATGTTGGCTTGCGGTATTAAAAGGGATGTTACATAATTTGTCATGTCCTAAGAAAGGTGGTTTAACACCATCCTTAAAGGCCTTGTGAAGTCTCTCTGTTCTCCGTACTGTTGGCAGGTGAAGATAAAAAGTATATATTTACTTGGAGGCCCCTTTTTTCTCTCTGAGTTTTTGAGGTAAAGAGAAAAAAGCAGCTATTTCCTCTTTCTAGTTTGTCTGGGGTTTAGCTGAAACGTAAGCAGAAGTTAGACAGATCTTTGACAGGGAACAAAATGTTGAAAGAAGATCAAACTTTGGTCAATTTATCTCAGCAACATTTCATTAAATGCTCAGGCTAATGTCACATTTGCATGCAAAACCTCTGTGGCATATTCATAAGATTGTGTGTTATGGATTTTGTCGTGAAAATAAAGATAAAAAGGTAAGAATGTACTTTTTAAGCAAAAAGTCTGGGGAAATGTCATATTCCCCAAGCTGTTGTATAAAGAATATACAGCCCTTTGTTATTTTCACTTTGATTTTTATTGAGATCATAGAAACAAACAACAATGTGTCCCAGTCCCTGAGTTTGTCTCACAATAGTGTGTTGACCAAAAGTACTAAACAGCTCCCAAAGTTCCCCCTGCACCGTCCCTCCTGAACGCAGCTCTATTATGGGCACAATAGCACGTATCAAGGTGATTTATAGCCAGAGAAAGCTCAAGTTGTTTAAAATGACTGGTGTGATTAGTCATATATGCTTCAGAGCTGAAAAAGGGTGCACAGTGCTCCTGTAAATTAACAGCAGCTGCAGACTGTAGTCGACCACAGCAAGGTGGTCAAACGTGGTAAGCGGCAGAGTCGCCGGGGGACAAGGAGAGAAAGTGGGTCATTACATCCCTTTCAGGTATGAGTAGGTTGACAGAAGAGAAAAGGTAGGATACGTTGAAGATTCACAGGCTCTGTGATGAATGGATTTCAGCAAGGAAAATAAAACAGGAGAAGTATGATAGTCTGTGAGTTCTGCCAAAATTCCACTTGAGTTACTGCACAAATATGCTCCATATATTCCCAGCAGCCCTCAGATATATCCACGCTCCATTATTCCTGACAGAAAGGTGCTCCTGGAAGAACCTTTTTATTTCGTAACTGTTTTTCTCTTTTTAAGGAAGTATTATTTCTTCTCCTCTCCACTTTTCAAGCCAATAAAGGGATCCACAGAAACAATGACTTAACGCTTGCTGTCTCCACATTGAATCAACAGAGGAAAGCCAAGAAGATTATTTGATATTATACATTTGAGGCTTTTCACAGAAAACAGATGGCAGTCAAATGAAAAGACTGATCCCCTTCTAATGTCTCTGTGTTACGTGTTGGAGCTAGTGCTAGGAGGAGATTAGCTTAGCATAAAGACTCAAAGCAGCGGCAACAGCTAGCCTGGCTCTCTGCACAATTCGGCAAATATATCTCATATAGTATCTGATTGATTCGATCCTGACTCAGACATAAATGTTAATAAAAGCTGTGTTGTGATTTATGTAGTTGCTGTAGCTTTTCTAGATGGCTCAGAACAGTTTATCCAGGCAAGCGGATCCAGTTTGCTTTGTTCCCCAGAGACTATTAGTACCTCTAGCTGTATAGTTTAGAGAATATTAAAGATTCAGGACAAAACTGACACAAAAGTTAGACTCAGAGAAAAAAGTCACAATAACAAATCTGCATTCAACATCAGCACGACGGAAAGTGCTTATATGATTCATCAACACAGCACAACTTTCATAGATTTATATTTTGAAAGTCTTACTCAGATAAAGGATCAATGAATCATTCAGACTAGAATAGACTAGGCAACTAAAAAAACACTGCCCCATCTCTGCTACTAGGGGATAACAGATATAAGGAGAAGCTTTTTGGTAATTTCCTAACAAACTCCCGCATTAAATCGCTTCAGAAATTATCCATAACCCGCCTTACAACTCAGATTTGATACTTTTACAATAAATAAACTAGATATAACATGTTTTTTTGTGAGGTAAAGGAGTTGATAGTGGTTAAAGAAATACTTTTGAGAGACCAGGTTAGCTGTTTCCTGCTCCTTTCAGTCTCTATGCTAAGCTAAGCTAACAGTCTCCTAGTTAAAATATTATAAGAAGATTGATGCTCATATTTGAGGATCAATCCACTTATTCATCCGTTATCAAGGAAGCAACAAAGTGTGAGCCTTTTCTCAAACTGTTTTGCTGTTCCTTTCAAATCTTTAAAAAACGGAATTTCTATATATCTTGCGGTACTAGCCGTCTGCGCTACCCGACACCTATCTGATACCAATCTGATTAAGGGCAGAGACTCAAACCCATTACTGTGTGAAGCTCAAGCATTTCCACCTCCACTATCCCCACATAAACAGCTTTTTTCTTGGTGGTTGTCGATAAACTTAGAGTAATATCGTTTTCCAGTCTGCTGCACATTAAAGGAAAAAAGCCACTCTCGGATACTCTTACACTGTTAAGCATCATCAGTTAGTGACGTTTATTGCACTTCAGGAGTGTTAGATGTGATGAAATGTCATAATTCACTCTTTCGTAAATGCACTCTTTAAACCTATGGCTGCAATTGTGCGGTAATTGAACAACAGTGCAAACTGGTAGACGTAGAAAGAAGCTTTTGCTCTTTGCTCCGGAGAAACTGTCTCAAAATGTGACTATCACTGATGTTTCAGTGTTTAAAGTGCATTGCTGCTCTGTGAGAAATATCTGAGAGCGGCATCTTAACATCTATACTGTGTTTGGGAATGATCTGCTAAAAGGAGAAAAATACACTGTATTACTACACTATTTAAAATTGGCTCAGAAGGGAGGTATATTGCTGCTAGCTGTTTGTTTTAGCAGTGTTAATGTGATTTAGGAGGACAGCTCCATTAAGCTTTTGCAATTTGACACATTCTAGCTTATTCTTTGAAAGGCTAATGACCTTAGCATTTTCCTTAACCGGCCTTTGGCATTGGCAGCTGTAAAACATTTTAACATCAAATTGATGCTTAAAGTAATTGCTTGGGTGAATTCCCAAAAGCACTTTAACCCTTCACGGCAATCTAGTTTTAGATTTCCATTTAATGCTCCATACTCCACATACCAACATAATGATTTCTGTGTAACCTCCAAAACATTTAAGATACCACAGAAACGCAAGAGTGAAGCTCAGGTGAAACAACATGATTCAATTCATCAAAATACAGTTTCATTATGTGTCATGCCATGTGGAGGGAGCAGGCTTCAGTGGACTTGTGTGCTTTTGAGTTTGTCGGAGCTATTGAAAGAACTTCCTGCAGATAAGCAGAGGGCAACGTTTCTTAATATCTTGCATGCAGTTACTTACCTCCGCATATAACAAAACCACAGAAAAGACTGGTGCTAATTACAATGCAGAAAGGTTTGAGTGCCTTACAAACGTGTATATTTAGCGCAAAGGTCCGACTAGTCCTCTCATTACAGACGGGGCCCAGGCATATAGAGCTTCCAAACTAAAGTTAAAACTGCATGTTTTGCTTTTATATTTAGAAGATTCCTCTGCCAAGAATTTGCCTGGTGTGGTTATTGATCTGCATGGAAGCATATTTTAAGTAAAAATAGAAATGAACAGAGAATAACATTTAATTTAACACTTGTCTTTTCTGTGACATTCGGGGGTGTCACTAAACTAACTGGTGTGTTTCTAATAGCGACTATGACCGACAGTTTCACACAAGTTCTCTAAAGTAAAATAATCGAGCTGTAATAAAGAGGCTGGGGCGTTTCTTAAGCCTCTTGTTGGCAACAGGCATTGTTATGCCCATAGAACTTTCAGACATTCACCTTCGATATAAACGGTAATGTCCACTGAGTGGCAGCCCTATTCAGCATAACGTTTAAAAAAACACAAGAATCAGGTCTACAATTGGAAAGAGCTATTGTGCGATTGACTGCATCATTACCAGATCAACAGGAATTCAAAGCTATCTTTATATAACCTGCTGAAAGCTAAAGAAAAGAGAAATATATGTGGGGTTTTTTCAGTGAAGGAAGCGATATATCCTAGGGATTTAAACATGTCATACAGAGGTGGTCAGGGTCAAGGTAGAAGAACAGTCACAGTGTAATAAAAATGTCTCACTTTAGAGCTGCAGGGTAAACAATAAACAACAGAAAGCAAGCACAAAGATGGTAAAGTTAATTATGTTTTAGTAGGAAGGAAAATGTATGAGAAGGGAAACGGCAAATGTCTAGCACACTTTGTAATGTTTCAACATTGTGGAAAATCGTTCTGCTATTTTGTGCAAGTAAAATTGCATTTTGGTTGTTTATGTAAACATTTTCAGGCTTCGATGATTGTTATTGTACATTCAGTACACATGTCTTCAAAAGCACAAATTGACAAGTAGTGTCATCATATACTGGAAATGGGTGCCGTACAGCCACGTACTGTGTTTCCAGTATTTGCAACATGTTGCATGGTGTTTTGCCGTCAGGTTGTTCAGTGAGATTGATTTTGTGCGCTGGCAGAGGCTCATTTTACCCTGTACCAACTAAGTTGATGACGAATTAGTGACTGACCAGTATTTTCCAAATTGAATTTTCTGAGCTGGCGCCTATCCAGAACCAGCTGCCTGTATTCAGCAGCCATCGCCAAACAGCAGCCTGCATGTGTTTGGCAACCGGAGAGCATTCCCACTTAATTTATCCAAATTCTCCAGGCCTTGGTAGTTGACAGGCTTGGTAATCAGTGTCCACAAACATAATCCCTGTGGTCTCGAGACACCACACTATCAAATCCCCCTCTCTATCTCTTCCTCTCAGATTCTCTATATAAAAAATCTGTTAAAAAATCACCTTGCCAGGGAAATACATCCACAAATATGCATACCATACAGTTTCTGACAGGGAATATTGAGAACATGTGTTGAAATGTGTGAAGGCCATCTGCACCGCTGCTCCTGGGTGGGAAATCTATACCAGCTGTAATTATTCCCCTTGTGGATCCTCATTTTCGTTTAATATCTCCATAGAAACCTGCTCCTACTCTCGCCTCTGCCTAATGTATAACGTTTCCAACAATTCCCCACACAGGTTTGTTTTCATTAACAGTAATTTTCTTGTGCTTCTGGCGAAACTTCATAATGTGTGTGTGTGTGTGTCTTTAATTGTCATTATCCTAGAAGAAGATGAATTGTTCCGGCAGAAGCTGTGTTCACTTTTATTTATAAAGGTTACTACACCTCTGCAGTGGCAATATGAAAAGTGTCTCACAAAGATGTTCCATTTTACCTCGGGAAAAAACGAATAAAAAAACAACCATGCCAACTAGAGTGCAACCGGAGTATTTGGGAGTCATTAGTTGTTGTCATGTGACGGCGCATGTGAATATACTTGTGCTCAGATAAATGCATGCTGGTTGAGGAAAATGACAGACAAGGGAAACAAAGAAGACAGCTTCCTCTGCAACACTGGTGCGAAAGCTGATTCTCCATGCCTTGCTGATTTGAGTTTGAGCACTCCAATCATTTATTTTAAACCTGCATGGGACACAAACCTCATTTTAAAAAAAGTGTGTTTTATTCTCATTTTTGGGGCGATTCACAAAAAAGACACTTTACACTGTAGCTGGAATTCAATTGAAAATATTTGATGATAATAAAACTTCACAGGTGTAAATCCTGGAGAATAAAGGCTTCACCAGCCTGACATTACAAAAACAACAATGCAACATTTGGTGTGCTACAGCAGAGAGCATCTAGAGACGTCAAACTGTGACTCAGCACCCCGACTATCCGCAGGTTCATTGTCAGCGCAACTCTCCTTTAAAAGAACACTTTAGGAAATGTCAGCTTCCTCCGATCAATTGAAATGTTAACCGCTCTCGAGCCAGTTGAAGGCACAGTCTGTGATTCACATGTGATCTAACGGGACAACACACCTCTAATAATTCAAAACAAAGGCTCTAATAAGCCATCAGCCAGAATCTCTTGAGAAACGGACTATTAAGCTAAATCTTAAGCACAGGCACACTCGGTCACTCACAGTATGCGTGAATTATGTAAAATATATCTATTTGTATTGTCTGAAGAAATTACAAACTCGACTTCACAGCAGAAATGTTGACTTTGAAAAGCTCATTTGATATAATAATTGTTCAGTTTCAAGTATGTCATAACAGTTTGAAAGTGAGTCAGCATGCAGTAGGAAGCTGAGAAATTTAAAACAGCTAAATGGACATTAGCCTTCAATCATATTTGTAATCCTGTGGTTTTCCTACTGCAACATGTCAAGATATCTTCTATCTGGATTTTAGCAGGTATATTTTATATATATATATATATATATATATATTTTATATATATGTATATATATATATATATATATTTTTTTTTTAAACCAATGGCTCAACAGAATTGACTCAAGTGTAAATAAATCAGCAGTTTTGACTCAATAGTTATTAGTTATAGTTATAATGCTAACCAATGCTAATAGTCTCAGAGCTAGCAATAATTAACATTCAATCTTCTACAAACAGTGAAGCAGGTTTATTTTATAATGAAGGTAGCTCTGTGCTTAAGATGGAAAGATAGTGTGTTCAGTCAAATGTTAATGAGGTCACTGATCATCACTTTAAACTAAGACCTTGATCTCCCCTTAATCTTAACGAAGTGCTGTGGGTGCCTTCTAACAGATTCAATATATATACAGTGAATATTGTACTGAATGCTTTGTCATTGAACACTTTACAGTTTCAACATTTTGGGAATTGGCAGAAACAACGATTAAATGTTGTTGTCATCGTTTAAACAGTGAACATATATTGATTAGGAATGTATGTTTTTTGTATCCCAAATCACAAGCAGTATACATTTTAGGATGTATTCGTTTTCTTGATTTATATGAAATTAACTAAATACGGTATGATATGATAATTATTTTTAACACGTGTTGTCAAAAGAATTTGAAGCCACGCGTCTCTAGGCGTTTTGAAACCAGCGAGGACTTAAAAAAGGACTGAAGCTGAAAGCACACGCTGTTCTAAGCTGCTGTCCAGCTTGATCTATCACAGGCCTGCCGATGGCTCCCAGGGGGCCCATGCACTGTGCATCCCTCGCACCCCATGCACTGTGCAGCCCTCGCACCCCCCCCCCCCCCCCACCACCACCTTCCTCCCTCCCAGCCCTCCACCTCCCCCCCCGCCCATCACCTCCCCCGCCGTGAGTGACAGGCATCCAGTTCCGCCTGACTGGAGCCTCTATCTCCTCACCCTCAAGGACAACTAAGAGGACATATTGTCATCAAGTCATCTCACATTCCCACGGCCGCCTCCTCGATAGATGCACATATGGACACACTGTCTCTCTCTCTCTCTCTCTCTCTCTCCACACACACACACAACCAACTGCGACCCACTCACCTGAAACAACATCTACGTGACCTTTGCCTAATGTCCTCGGGTGCCTTGCCAAAACCTGCTCACACAAACAACCCCGGCCGTGCCTGCCGCTTCTCATTGGCTGTGAGTCTGTGTTTGAAAGCATCTAGGTGGAGGTTGTTAGGAACCACTTCAGACAGAAACCTCCAACAGAGGAAATAAACAAGGCATTGTCTGTGCAGATCGCCTCACACTTCTGAGCTTTAATGTTTTCCGAGCTGTGGAGATCTGAATTCTTCATCTCGTACTGTACCACAGTGTGGGGCGGCGTGTGATGTGAGAAAGGACCAGCTGTTCCTGAGGGATATCGGACAGATTTTCAGATAAATAACAACACTTGGTTTGCAGAAGTGTTTCCTAGCAATCAATGTGTATTCCAGTAAGATTGTTTGCTGTGTAACCTTTAAGTGCTCGGATACACGGTTCAGTTTTGTACAACAACATCTTTGTACATCAATGTATTGTTGTGTCTGCTTTGCTGTCGGATAACCAGCAGTTATGCTGTTATTCCTAAAAAGTGTTTTTGCACTCCGACATAATCTTAGAAGATGCTTTGCTGTTGGGAAAACAAATTGTTGCTTATCGCTGCAGTAAGACCTTCACATGTTGACAGGAAACTTGAGACATTTTTGAGAATATTGAATCCCAAAATAAATCTTAAAATGGGATTTCAGAGCTGTGGAGTCTTTTGATGAAAAGCCAGAAAAATAACATAAAAGAGTTTCTTCTAAAATATTGATTTTAAAAGACAAGCTAAGTTTCAAATGTAGTACTATTTTATAAAGGAGTTTGTGGAATAGATATAAAATATATCCTATTCACATATGTTTCACTGCATGTAGTCAAGTCTGTAACAATCACAATTTATAGTATTTTCACATTAAAAATGAAAAAAATAACAAGGCCAAATATAATTATTAATTGACTTCCAGCTCACGTCGGCTCTATGGATATTTCTTTGCATTTTTCAAGCTGATTTTAGAAAACATAGCTCTAAAACCCGCTGAGAAAACAGAACAGCTGACGCCAGTAACTAGCTGGTGAAACTTATTAGACATCAAGCGGCTAAAGAGTCAGATATTTCATGAGACGTTTGTGGAGAAACGTGAATATTTGACTAACAATCAGGTGTTTAAAAACAATCATGCACATTTCAAATAAATATGTTTCCATATCTGCAATATGCCTAAAATGTTTCCTAAAACCTTTCCCAGCAACTTTATAACGGGCAGTAATGATCATGCTGGGCTTATAGATCGTTGCAATGCCCCCATGAGGCCAAAACATATTTTGCTAGAATATTAGCAGTACACAAGAGTCTTAACTGATAAAAGGAAACCTTTAATTTAAACAAGTGTTGGCAATGAAAAATAAACAGGTATCAAAAACTGACTTCAAATGATCTCGCTCCATCAAATGTTGTGTTATCTTTGTTTGTATACATCAAGAACGCAAAATAGAATATATTAAAATAATGATTTTAGGAAATAAATCCAATCTTTAGCAGGTGCGATGTTTTAAAGCTTAATGACTGGTAAGGCACAACATATGCAGATTACTTATTATCTATGTAGATAAAACTCAAGACCACTACTTTAGTGATTTCCACAGCATGATCCAGTCTGTGAATGGAGCTTGCTTTGTGGTCATAGAAATCAGGAAAGTGCAGCTGTGAACAAATTACTAAGCTTAACCTCCAATCATATCCAATCAGGTATAAAGTGCAACCATATATAAGTTTGTTACAAACTTAACTGTAAACCATTTTCTTTAAGTGGTCAATTCCTTAACGTAAGTCTAATTGAGCCGACTCGTGGACTTTTATTCAGGATCTTCTGGTCAGACTTCATGCATGGTGTGTTTTCAAATACATTCTGGCCCGCTGCAGCTTAAATGTCACAGCGGTTTCAGAGTTTCAACTGTATTGTTATTAAAGTTACTTTCAATATATTGGCCTTGCAAAGTCTTAATATAGAGAGTGTAGCTTCTCCTTTGTGCTGGCCTTTTTATTTGCCAGTTCAGTGTCATTTGGAAGGCTAATTTACTTTCACACTATTATTTTTTAGGTTTAGGCCAAGTGACAGTTTCTGTGAATTGCTATTTAGAGAAGGTACAAGATAAGTACATTTTGTGAAACTAGCCCTATTTAAATCTCCCATTGCGTATTTGTCAAACATAAACTTGGGATGCAAATAATGAGTCAGCACAAAAACAAATTTATAACAATCATCATTATTACAGCGAGGCAAAATGTTGTGTTTGTTTTTAAATCTTCCCCTTATTGCAGCATAAATCACGCCGCAAGCTTCCCAATGTACTGAAGCTCCTATAAGTATCGCAGGAGGCCAAACACGGGCTATTCATTTCTATTTTCAGAATGCCAATTATGGTGCACAGCAGCAGCTTTGGATATTGAACCAGCTGAAGTCAAACTGTTGTAATACATTATTATCTATTTCAACTTGGTGCAGTGGGGAGATTCTCACCGTTGGATTTTCATCAAAAGTGATAGCCTGCTGAAAATGTAATTCACTGTTTTAGTATAAATCAATAAGTCTCCAGAATCTATTCCCCCATTCCACCTTTATGTTAATATAAAAGAAATGCTCAAATAGAACTTTAATTCACCACACAGACTTTCAGACTGTTTAATAGCCCCAATTTTATCCATAACTGCTCAATTGACACTTACATTTCAAGCCCATCTTAATTTGGCTTCTCCTGACGATTTTAAGTTCTACCTCTCTTTGGAGCCAAGGCTACTCCGACCCGTGTTAATGGAGATTTATAGGCTTGTGCCATTCTAACAGTGGTCTTCTATTAAGAATGATATCCCATTTGAACATTATAACTCTGTTCTCCGACTACAAAGAAGAAAAGTAATTTATGTATATGCTGCAGTGTATTCAAAAGGTCTTGGATACTGCGTATAAGCAAGAAAAGACAAAAGAACATGTGGAAGAGTGTAAAGCTAATTATGTGTTAGAGTGTTAGAGTACATTCAGATGTTTCTGATGAGGGATATAAATCCTGATGGACTCCCATCCGAGTGTATTCATTAATCATGCGTCTCATTGGCGAGGCTCTGATTTGCCACTGAGACAGATGAAGATGAACTCAGCAATATATTTCTCATCATAACACAACCCTCACATAAATATTAATAGCATTTTTTCAGCTGGTGGGCATGAATCATTTTTCAGACAGGGAATTTTAAGAACCATCCATGCTTGTCCAAGAACAGTACATAAGCAAGCAGTCGAGATAAACAACACCGCTTCAAGGCAACAGTGGAGAGAAGAAACTGTAAAGGATTCCAAAGGTCTCTATTTTACTTACTTGAGGCTCCTTCAATCAATACTTTATTCTATTTAACTCTACAGCTTGTCAACACAAATATTTTAATTGCACAAGTGACTGATGTGAGTTTCTGAATGCCGCAGTTTGGATGTCAGTTAGATCTTGTATTAGAGAAACAATATTTCCAAGTTACCCTGTCAACACTGGAGTGGCTGTGATATTTCCGATGATGGATGTTGCTTTTATAATTGGCTATTATGGTGGGTTAAAGGAAATATCCAGCCTTCAATACTTCAAAGCTGGTATAATCAATATTTGAGATGACTATTTGTGGTGTTAAGAGGGCTTTCATAGGGACAAACACAAAAGTAACAAACCAACTCGACAGTAACCGCAGCCCTGCAGACCTTTTAGCACCTTGAGCTCAGTGTTTTGATTCTAGAGGACATTATGCTCATTTCAAGGTTGACATTTCTATTGTGTGCCTCTACTGAGAAATGTTTAGATGCTTTAATGCTCAAAAAGCTCTTTACTTTTTCTCATACTGCCTGTGCTGCAGCACCTCTTTTCACCCTCTGTCTGAAACCAGAGCCCAGTCTGCTCTGATTGGTTAGCTGACCGGCTCTGTTGTGATTATTCAACCTCTAAGAGATGTCCCGCCCCTTAGCCTATCACGTACAATGTGTTGGAGCGCTAGCCAATGGAAAATGCGAATGTTACATAGTGACGTCACTATGATCCAGAAATAAAAATGGAGGCGTTTCAGGGAACTTTGGTATTTAAGCCTTTGCAGACCATTGACGTGCACAAGAGGGCCGTCCAAACGGCAGCGTGCGTTGAAGCTTCAACGCTTCTGCCCATTCACTTTGAATGGGGTGACGTCACGCTTTGCCGAACTGCATTGTGGGAGCGTTGCTCGCTTCAAAAGTTGAGCAACGTTCAACTTTTGAAGCTTCGGCGGAATCGTCAGCCAATCAAATCATGTGCTTGTGTGTCCGGGGCGGGAGTGTTACGGGTGAGCGAATCAAGCAGGACCCAAATGCAGATAACATTGAAAATACCTTTATTTCAAGGATACACAGATAAACAGAACACTCCCCGGTGAACACAGTCACAGACAAATGACGAACCAACAATGACAGACAGAAAAAACAGAACTTAAATAGACACAGGACTAATCCAGGAAACAAGAGACAGGTGAGGAGGGAGGAGAAAACACAGGGGCACCAGGTGAACACAATCAATAAAACAGATAGGAGGGAACAGGTAGGAGGGAACACACACAGATCTAAACAAGACAAAACACAACGCAGACAGAAAACCAAAGACAGATCTAAACAAGACAAAACACAACGCAGACAGAAAACCAAAGACAGATCTAGACAAGACAAAACACAACACAGACAGATCGTGACAGGGAGATTCATGTGATTGGTTGTTGGTCGAGTTTCAGACAAGCTCACCGGCAAGCTTCAACGCACGCCGCCGTGTGGACGCTGCCTAAAGCTTTTTATACTTCCGATAAACTCACGCATACAAGTACCAAACAGAGGGACAAAAAGGAAATGACTGCAAATGACTGTATTTGTTTCACTTGAATGTGTCTTAAAGTCTTTGTAAATTGATAGTTCGTCCAACCATGGAAACGGCTGTTAAAACCAGAGCCATTTAAAATCTAAAAACAAGCGTGAATCGCTTAACTGCAACCATGAAGACACAACACAAACCTTCACACCCACATATTTGACCTTCATGCCAAATGTCAGCCTCCAAGGCCAAATTTGTTAGCTGCCAAAGGGTGGGAACATTTTTGTGTTTCCACCGACCTAAAAACCGACTGGTCGCAGATACAAATCTGAGATATAGAAAGGCTATCTTTATACTTCTCTGCAGAGTAGGTAAATGATAAACAATTGTGACATTTTGAGTGGAAGTCAAAGAAAGTGGCCATCTTGTTATGCTTTCTCTGACCTTTTACTATTCTTTGGTACAAAACTATGATATATCCAATGACAAATGCTGCCCAGTCACAGAAGGCTTTCTTTGTGTCATTGCAGGTGTACGACCACCACTACAAGGCAGTGGTGGATGGCCTGGAGAGAGACGGTGTGATGGAGATTGACCCGGGTCAGCGCATTGAGATCTTCAGAATGGGAAACGGCAGCGAGGAAGTACTCGAGGTGCACGACTTCAAAAATGTAAGGTTTAACAAAGCCGAGAAAGTTGTTAAAACCCTGTTAAAAACCTGATGCTGTTATTGTTTCTTTTCTTGAGAGTAGGACGGATTATGATGTTCGCATCCTGAACTTTTCAAAGAGGCGGTGAACATTTTTTAAAAATCATGTTTTCTTTTTCAACAATATGTTCTGCTCTTCTGTGATGCTTATTGGAAACAGGTGTGACAAACCTTTGAAAAATCTGAGAAACAAAATAATGGAAATGATACTCCACTGTGCGGTGTACACAGGGATCAGAAATGCATGATGAAATATGCCTGCTAAATCACAGCTTGTACTCCTAGAGATTATGTGTTCGAGTGCACACAGCAGCACAGGAAAAAAGTGCAAAAAGACTTCTTCCTGATCATTTTATAAAGTATACTTCTTTGCACTGCAGAGACAAACACATTAAAAGCCCATCTCTATTTGTTTCTCACACCTTTTCGTACTGCACATTTGTCTTCAGAAGACCTCCTTACCTTACTTTTCATTCCTAAGTCCTCTCAAGTGTGCAGGAGGTTGCACGTGACGCCCCTCTGAAAAGGCAGCGTACTGTTTGACTGGTTAAGGAATATCCGCAGTTGCATCATTATTACTGTGAAATGTTTGTTCAGACGGCTGAACTCATCTCAAAGAAAAAACATACATTGAGTTATTGCTTTTTTAACAATGGTCTTTGTGAATGTAAAAATGGTTCTATAGTGTTTGTGTGTGTGTGTGTGTGTGTGTGTGTGTGTGTGTGTGTGTGTGTGTGTGTGTGTGTGTCCTACTTACCCACACATGGATAAACACATATGCCTGTTGCTTGTTCCACTTCCTGTTAGTGAAGCACATTCCCCGCAGAGATTTGTTTGATTCAGTGCTTCACCATGAAAGACTAAGAAACAAGCGAGTGAGCAGGGTAATTCAAAACCTTAGAGATTTTTTTTTTTAAGGGGAAGGAAACCTACACAGAAACAATAGGTTGTACTAACTGGTAGCTTGTGTGCGGATGTTAGAATATAGCAACACAAACCACCTCTAAAACAATCTCCATCAAGCCTGAGGGCTGTGTGAGGAATTGAAAATGAGGGGATTATACCACCAGGACCGAGGACCACACAGGCGAAATCCACTCGCTATTGTTTCAGGCCAATACAAAGTCATTTTAACGGGGGAGAAATGGAAAAGACATCCTAAGAGAGAATCACATTCTTAGAGTAAAACAATCTCATAATAAATATTCTTGACAAGTGAACAAAAGCACATTCAGGAAAATTGACCTTAAACTAATTCTGCTCAATAAAATGACAAACTACTTTGTGTTACAGCACAAACTAATGTAATCATTATCAATTTGCATGAAGCAATGATGAGATCAGAAAACAGTAGCTAGAGACACAGGGGCGTTTTGGGTTAAGCCTCAGCTAAGTTTGTGTCATGGTTAGAGAAGAAGATGTGGGTTTGTTTTTTCCATACGTTAAACTAATTCACCATGACATGACTTTTTGGAGCTGTACTTCCCTCAGTTGCTACTCGAAGGGTCTAGTTGAATTATTCAAATGGACGCACAGAAATCCGATTTGGTGTACCAAAGTTCTTCAAGGCCATGACCATACCTCAACTTGATCCGGCCAATTCTTTATTTCAGATACATTATCAATGTTTTCAGACTTGTGTGTGCTAAAGAGGTTTAAGAAGTACACATCGGCACCAATTTATATTTCTGCTGTACGGTGCTCAAAACCGTTCAATGGCCATCACATGTGTGAATAGGTGGAGTATGGAAAAGTGATCAAATTCACACATTTCGCCACAAAAGGATATAAACAGTGATGCCAAAAATATATTGATAGGGATTGGAGATAAAGAATGTAACAAATGATACATATCTTGAAACACACAAACGTAAGGAAACAATGCCACTAAAATAGTTTAATAAAAAGGCTCCCATGAACATAAATTATTGACACAATCCAACACTGGATGAAAAACCATGGTATCACATGCCTAAAAAAATGCAACGTAACAGCAGGCCGCAAGAGGTCCGCCCATTAACAGACCACACAAGTTATAACTGGCTATCTAATGTTAAACATGTAGAGAAAGCAAACCATCAACAGATAGGATCAAAAAAGCTATTTATAATAACGTTTATTTTTTACACCCCATTGATGTTTCTTCTTATGATACAGACCGTTCTCTTTGTCTATTTCATGTTATATATTGTTTGATCATGCGTTTCTTATGCACCATGTCTGTGAAGTACTAGAAAAATGCCTTGTTGGAGTGTGCAATATAAATAAACTGTGTTCCTGCTGGCGCACGAGGGTGCTTTGAGGCCTGCGCTTATATTACCAGGTGTTTCTAATATTCTGTCTCTCTGTTGCATCTTATATGTAAACCTGCTCATCCTTAGTGGGATCACAGAGGTCTGGGGGCTCAGAGTTCACAAAGGCCAAGAGGAATACATTGCAGATGCTAATAATACCACAGACATGTAGGATAACCCTATCATATTCACTATTTCACCTACAGACAGCTTGAGAGTCACACCTAATCCGTAAACCAGAGGACCCCTGCCTTTTTGCTTTACTGCACATAATGCTAGCTTTTATGTAGATCTTTACAAAACAGATTGTTACTCAGCACAGAAAGTGTTGTTCGCATTTCTTCTTTTCTTTCTTTTGCTTGCCACAAGGCCTGCTACAGCATCTGTCTGCTTCAAAACACACATAGCAGCCACCAGACACCCAGCACAGAAATTGCCGGCTAAACAGATTCAGTTAAGGCGGATCCTTCACCTGTCGTCAGTCATCTCGTTTTAGTTTCTTAGCTTCAGATGGTGTCCCGCCCAAAGCTCGAACCAGCATCCATAAATTAACACAGGTGTTGGAAGAAACAGCTGGTGACTGCAGCCAATCTGTAATAAATAATATTAATGTCAAAGTTTCATTTCTCAACAGATTGAGTTTCCTTTTTTAATTTTCTTAATATGTCCTTTTAGCCATTAAATATCTTAAGAGAATGGGAGGAGAAGTGCTAATGGTGTTGGGTTTATTTACACCCTGAGACTAATTAGAGAAATGTGAAACAGGTGAGCAGGTGCGTGGGGGGAGGGTGAGGTGATGGGAGTGGCAGGAGAGAGGTTACTACAGTACATGAGGGAGGGGCTGGTGAGGAAGTCATGTGACTGAGACAGGAGGGTCTGAGGGCATCTGGTGGACAGGTAGAGAAATGGCAATGAATAGTTGGAATGAGGCTGCAAATAGGGACAGAGAGGAAAAACACAACTGAAGCAGAGACCTTGACACGCAGAAAATATTACAGTTTTAAAAGTAGACCTATTTAACAGTTGTCTTTGGAGTCTCACATAATCTTAACAAGCCTGTTCTTCAAAAAAGTCCACAACCAAAAGTCATGAATTTTGACTGAGCATAAAAGAAAAATGTGGTTGTTGCCCACCACAAAAAAATAGCACGCCAATAAAAGATAGCTAGCTCATAAAATACCTAGCATGCAGGTCAAGGTAAAAGGAGAAAGCTAACAAAAAAACAGTATATACCGTAAAAGAGAACCCGCAGGCTAACTGGAAGCAAGCTAAAAATGGCCAACTAACCCAAACACTAGCAAAATCAACTAGGAAGCAATAAAACAACAAAGCCAAACAGTGTATCCTATAACTATTTAAAAGTCACATACTGTAGAGTAGAAGCCTTGTACATGGCTGATAAAACAACTGTTAGAAGGAAACATGCAAAAAGAATAAAATGTTGGCTATACTAAATAGGCAACCTCCATCAAAGCTTTTCTAAATGAATTCTATCAACTAGACTTATTATACAAATTCTTTGTCACAAATCCTTCCCTTCAAATAAAATGCTTCTGCAGGTGTAGTCTGTAACCATTTGTGCTGCCTTTCATATCATCTTTAGCCATGAGGATTTGAATGTCAGAGGGAAATAAAAAAAGTTTTTAAAAGTGAACCTTTTCTTTCTGCAGCTGTTCACTGCATTTCAAATCGTACTGGAGCTAAACAAAAGCCCTTCAGCGTTTCATCTGGTCAAAAATGTTGAAAAGGATCATGCAAAAAAAACTACTGAGGGTGTGGAGAACAGCCTACAGATTATGAAGCTCCACACTGATGTCCAGAAAGGGCAGTGTTACAAACATTCATTGACCAGTGATTTAGGCAAAGATTTATGAAGCCAAAACTACAGTTATAAGCAGAAACAGGCAAGAAATTACACATTTCCTTTTCAGTTATTTACATTTAAAGTGAAATAATTCTTTTTTTGTGTTTTAAAGCACACAAAAACAATATTTTAAAGAGTAGGAAATGTCCCCTTGTGTTGATTATGTCCCCTACCACAGTAATACCTGCTGACACTACTTGACTTCTTCCTTCACAGGAGCTGAACGATGCATGCAGGAACATGTTCTCCATCTTCATCATGAATAGATTAGCATCTTGCACATGGATGCTCCAATTGTATATTTTATCATTGTGTGTTTAAATTACATAATTTGTCCATTTCTCATCTGTGTGTTAATGTGTCTGTCTTCATTTTCTGAATGACCAACCCCAGTAATCACTGTATCTCATCACAACATTGCCCTCTCCTCTTCTGCTGCAGCTCACCAACACAGAAGCCTCAAATTAAACAGAGACTCATCACAATAAAGCCTGGCATAAACATCATGCTTTTGTGCTGGAGACCATTATTGCTCCATCCTTTTCCCACACAGAAGAAATTACACGCGGTAGATTATGACAGCCATCACTTTGTATCATATCATGTGCGGCTGGTATCTGGTTTTCAGAGTGACAGAACCACAGAATATGTAGAAAAAGCACCCACATGGTCAAGTTAACCGATTCAAAGGAGATGTCAAAGCAATCACTGTGTTACTGTAATTAAATTTAGATTGAATCAAGTCCATTTTCATGGTACGGCTCATACAATTTTCAGTTGATACAATTCTAAAGCAGCCGTGGCAGATGTAGATCCTGCCGTCTGTTCTAATACAGTGTGCTGAATGAGCAGCTCCACTCTGCAGAAAATAAATTGGATACAATCTAAGATACTGAGAATCTTTCAGAGTTATTCCGGCTGAATATCTTAGATTAACACAGAATGGCAGCGGGAGAGAATTAACAGATCTTTCTTGCCTTTTGAGGCTCTGTGAGGCTCTGTGTGTCAGAGTGAATAGAGCCACAGTCCACATGGTGGAGGATCATCAGTGGAGCTGAAGAGAGCGACTCCACACTTGACTGCACAGATTAAGAGAGTGACAGGGACCTATGACTGACTAATTCAATGGGGGCGCTCTCTGTAGAAAACACTTCATTCTCAACAATGTCACTTTGCTCTCCTGTGCGATATATATACTGCCACATATATGCCACGAACTACTATTCATCCTCGGAGGAACAGCCCCGCCTTTTTACTTAAATTCAGCCTGAAAGCAAGAGCTGTGTTGCAAAGGCCAGGCAGTCGTCAATTTCATACTGTGCTAAAAGAAAAAGGAAAAAGATCAAAACACACCTCTTCTCACTCATTAGGTTGTAACTGCTTTGACTTTTTTAAGAGCTTTGATAATCAGTGGAAAGAGGAGCATTTTAAAACGGTTGCCCCAGTGCTTATGGGATATCCACATCACAGAAAGCTAATTAATGATACATATATCTGAATTTCTGAGTATCCTTTCCTTTCCTTTTTTTCAAAGGGAATCACTGGGATCCGGTTTGCTGAACATCAGAGGTGCTACATCAGGACCCAAACCAAGAAACTACCCACAGTGGCAGAGGTGGAGGCCGGAGACACGGAGCTACTGGTATGCCTCCTGCCTTTTCTGTTTGTACTGTCAGACTCTCTGTAGTGCAACAGAGGCTGTCATGCATATTGTAGGGAGATAACAGGAGTAGAGCTCTGTGAGGAGCACCACACAAATCCTCCGTCTGTCCACCTTATCCTATCTCCCCCACCCTCCTCACAGAAGAGTAAACTGTGGTCTGTGGTGCTGTGAAACCGTCAGAGAGCTGCCCACAAACCCAAGGCATCTTTGTGGTTCACATCAAATGGTGTTTGCTGTCAATCTTGAGCCAAAATAAATGTTTAATCATCTCTTCCAAAAGCTCTATCCAAATAGCCTAAAGGGGGGAGGGTGCAGTAGAGGTCTGGGTGAGAGGTAAGCCATTAAAAAAGTATTTTTTAAAAGACGGTTACTTTGTAATATTGACGACGCTCCCTCTCCAAGTACAGAGTGATTATTTTGGTTCTTATCGTTGTGAACTTCAGCAAAAAAGGGATGGAGGAAATTCAATCAATCAAATTCTCAAATGTTTTCAGTGTCACAGTGCAATACACTCAGTGGGCTGTGTGTTCAAAGAGAAAACCCCTCTCTCAAATGTCTCTACTGCTTGCATGCTCTCATTTACATTTCACATTGTAGCTGGGAAGAAGTAGCTGGCAAATATCTGACGCTCCTCGCTCACTGCTTCACTTTAAAAACAGAATAAGGCAATTGTCAGCCCAGCCTCAGTCTTTAACTTTAAGAATACAAGCTGTTACACCGAAGACCAAACAGTGTTTTGCTATGTTTTTCCTCTTATCTTTATAATGTCTGATCCATGCTTACAAATACTAATTGCCCAGGCAGCACCATATGTCCGTGCCATTTCGGGTTTTTTTTTGTGCGCTGTGAAGCATAATGGGCTTAATTCACAGCTCCAAATTGCATAATTGAAGGCCAGGAAAGTGGGGTTTTACCAGCTAAGACAGACCTGACTTTGACGTACATGAGTAAACTAATTATTAAACACCATGTTCAATACAATAGTGTTCAAGTGTTTTTATGCTGTGGTTTACATAAGGGTGTTCTGATCAATCTCTATGAATAGTCTTACACAGTGTTGCCGTATGAGATGACATTAAAGTGCAATTAGTAAGGAGCCTTAAATAGACCAAGAAGTGATAACTAGGTAGCCCAGAAGATACCCTCTCTCCTTGAAACTACGCTTACATACTACTAATGTGTTGTATTGAGTGGGGAATACATAATTGCTGCCTGGATTTTATTCATAGGCAATATTTGAGTGTCTGTGCCGCATGCTAGTTTGAGGGAGAAGGTTAAGGTGGATTGTGGGCGTACAAAGTGAAGGACTTTGATACTGGAGATTAGGATTTGCATGCCAAATCCTGTATTGTCAGGCTTAGGCAATAAAAACAATGTTTTTCTAATTATTCAGTTGCAAGAAGCAGATTTTGTTTTGAAAAAATAAAAATATTGCAGGAAAACAACTTTGTAATTATTTAGAAAAAACTGCAAATTTGAGTGTTGAGCTGAATAAATTAACCGGCAGAAAAGGTGAACAAGGTGATGGCAGAGTATCATCAATCCAGCCAGAAAGAAAAAAAAAACAATGGAAATAAGCCAATATCTTTTCTGCAATACTAATAAGTTAAATGGGGAACATGTGATCAGGTGGGAGGGGATGGTCAGGTGATGGAAATGGCGGAAAAGGAGTTACTGCAGGTAGGAGGGAGGGAGTGGATCTTGAATGACAGGAGAGTTATGGCAGAGAAATCAGAGGTATTTCACATTATATATGTTTATATGTTTGATCTTTGTCTTTTAAATGTTGGCTGTTGCAAAGCAATATTCTTTTAATGTGGAATTCTCAAAAGGACTTTTGGGTCAGATGACCTTGATATTGAGGATCTTGTATCTGTGCGGTGAATCTTAAACTACAGTCAAAAGCCGGTGAGCTTAGCGTAAAGACTGAAAACCAAGCTCTCTACAAAGGTAAAATGAATCTGTTTACCAGCATCTCTAAACCTCACTTATTAATAAATAATAGCAATACCAATGATCTGCAACACTAATGAATACATGAGGTAAACAACACACTTCACTGGATTTATATGGCCTATATTGAAGATAAATAAACTGCACATCATTTCATAGACACAACAGTGGAAATGAAGAAGGTATGTTTTATTTATGTCAAACCCTATATTGAACAAGAGAAATATACTAAATATCATATTTAGGTAATAAACAGTGACTTTAGCCTGACCTCACCAAGCTCTGTTATCACATTAGACAGCGACCCCTGATCCGTCCTCCTTGAACATCCTCCCACGTGCGACCCCTGAGAAGAGCAGCACAAGTTTTCCCTTTAGGTGGGAAAAACCCAGCTCACAGGGGTTATAGCCAAGCAGTAATGGTTCCTAGCTTAACCCAGCCACAGGCTTTAGGAAAGATGGCTCAGAGCAGCCGTGGCAGGCTTTAGTGCCGAGGTGAAAAACAATGGGAAAAATTGCGGGAAAACTGCAAGCTGCTGATAAGGAAATTCAGCCCCTGCGAGGGAGAACCAGGTGACAAACATGAATTGTTTGCCAGGATTTTTTCCTCCCTTTTCAATTTGCCTCCTCTATGAAACGTCTGAGGGAGTAATCCCTGAGCTTCATTCCAGTTTCTCCAGTCTGACACAGAAATCGCCATCCACCTCCCTCACACCCCTCAACATTGTCAACTGATGCTGCTTGCTCCATTAAACATCCACTTAATATGGATGACCAAAGCTCACCCAGCATCCCAAAACCTCCCACTCAGACAGCAACTGCAAACAGAAAAACAGCAGAGGATTTGAAAGTCCTGCAAGGTCCTACGGTTTGCTTTTTCTCATATCTGTCTGCATGAAAATGTAAGATTGATTCGTAACAGCAATACCAGTGGGACTATTTTGGAACAAAATAAAAAAAAACAGTTCAGTTCCTGTAGTTGGGGACACACTCAATAAAGGCTCAGTAAGGGCAAACTAGTGTTTTGCATGAAGACATTTGTCCACTAGCCTTTTTAAGATCTAACCAAAAAAAACAACAACCCATTCAATTCCAGACAATGAATTGCTAACATGCTCGCTAACTTGTAGAACTATATTCTATCCAAGCTAACAAGCTTGCTAATGTAGGTCAGCCCTCAAAAAATGTATTTGTGCAATCAACTACAGTCTGAAAATGATCTATTGACCATGGCTCTTTTGCTGGGGACTTTGCTTCTCTGTGGCAAGCCATGACAAAGGTAGGCTTCAATATTAATTGGACGCTCTGCAGTTAACGTAAAACATAAAGTGTCCCTTAACAAAGACATTTGAGACGTTGTTTTTGGCATGTAGCCTTTCTCTCAAGGCAGGCTTTCAGTGTCCTGTGTGGTCTGAGAGAGGGTGAGTCTTTACCTCTGTGCAGACTGTGTTGATTCTCCTGAACCAGTGATCTTCTTGCCAGTGGAAAGAGTGTTGTTTCCTGCTTGGTCTTCTATTCAAACTGTCTGCTGCGTCTGCTGGTTGGAAGCTGAGTGAATGAATGCCTCCCCTGACTACCAAATTGGCTGCAAATGTGACCAAAGCCATGTAGGAAGTGGCTGCAACACCAGAAATGGATTAACAGGCTCTCTCTCTCCCCGCCCACAACCTGAATTTGCAGACCGCCCCTTGTGCTGGATTGGCTTGACTGTTTCCTCTGGTTTGCCACGCCTCAGAGAAAGGTTACATATAACTGGACAAGGACAAACGGATACAAAACTACAGCTTCCTTAGTTTTGTACTCCCACTCAGTCTGTTCCTTTAAAGGTCAGCGCTGTCAGACTGTTATTTGCATGTCAAAGTGAACCAACGTTAAACTCAAAGAAAAAAGAACACAGATTAACAAAATTCAAGTAAAAGGCTAAAGAAAATAAGCATTCCCTTTTAGCAAATGCCAGCACTCTTTTTTGCTTAAGTGTTGACTTAAATTCCCCACAAACTCTGAATAATGAAACCACCTGCCTGTGTTTTCTACAGTATATGAAAGCTCTTGGTAGTCATAGGAAAAATTATGTTGAAATGGCAAACACAGCACCCCTTGAAACAGTATATCATCTAGACAGTGTCCCCCCCCCCCCCTCCATTTGGGCACAGTGGCAGGAGAGGTTAAATTCATTAACTCTAGCGCAACTTGTGTATAATTAAGTTGTGCATTGTGGGCGGAGAGCAAACATGCACCAGCAGGAGCAGGTCACAAATAACAAATTACCATAATTCCCAAGGTCCAATAGTTTAAAAAAGTAGCTTGTGTCCTAATAATATAGCATTTGTCAATATGAAAAGGGAAAAACCTTTCAAAAGTGTGTATAAACTGGAAGGCTGTAATCATGTTGTCTTTGTGCTTGTCAACTTGCATTTAGAAATCCCAGCCCCATGCTAAAATGCTGACCTTTACCACTTCCCCCAGGCCCTCTCCTGCAACTTATTGGAAGTCGTTTTTCAACTGTGAAGTCAAAGTCATGTTGTGAGCCCCGTGTCGTGACCTCCATTTATTTCCAGAGAAGACTCACTTGGCTTCAGTGGTTAAGAGGTCCAATTAGAGAGGGCTGTTGTGTTCTGAGAGTTGGATTTTAATTTCTGCAAACCACAGCAACAGTGAGTGCAACAGCTCATTGCCAGGCCCCCCCCCCCCCCCCCCCCGTCTGCGTGCCGACCCAACCCGGCTACACCCGTCCTCTGAGTCGTCATTAGTTTACTGGTCGGAGCCTGAAAGTGGAGGAAAGTGTGTCAAAAGCTTGGGCTAAACACTCCTCATGCCCAAACACAATCTAAAGGAATGTGCTCGAGTCTTTTCCCCCCCCTCTCTGCGGGTCACAACTGTGTCGCTCCATGACAAACACAAGCGGCATAGAAAGCGAAAATGTAAATCAAGCTGGAGTGACAGGAGTGAAAATGAGGGAGGGGACACGACCCAATATAAATGATTGTGCTCCTCTACAGCCTCAGGATTCTACGTCAAGCTTAACTAATGTGCAATTAAGCTTTAGACTGGGAGAAAATCACCTTGTAAAAACATTTGTCAAGTGAACTGTTTTTCTGTTCTGGGTTGCTAATTAACAAGGGAATGGGAAGAGCGGTTTGTTTGTGTGTGTATTTACATATACATGAAGAAAATAAATATCTGCACCGTTAGGGCAGAGCATTAGCAAATCCCCTTCATACGTCTCTATTAGACATCACTGACATAGTCCCTATCATTAAGCAATAATAGTTTACTTTACAGCTCATGAACTACAGTATCAACAAATTAAGCCCTCTGATAGCGCCGGGTGCCAAGCGAAGCATTGTGGAAGAGGGGGGGAGTGAAGGGGGGATGGGGGAGGAAAATGCAAAGCTTTATTGTGTCTGTCACATTAAACGATATTGCAGCCACACTCAGAGTAATGAAGACCACTTCTAAAGTCATTTAAAAGTCAAATCATCACTGTCTGTGAATTTCAATGATGTATAGAGAGAGCGTGCCGCAGGCTCGAGAACAGGGCGAGGGAGAGAAAGAGGAGGGAGTCAGGGCGAGGGGGAGGCAGGAGTCAAGAAGCTGCCGCCCTCTCAGCGGACAGAAAGGTGATAGATAAAAACGACGAGGCCGGAGCTGCTGCGAGGCTCAAGGGAGGGAGAGTGCAAATGCAGAAATGTATTTTGTGTGGGGCCTCGACATTTTAACAGGCTCTGACATGCAATAGTGTGTGTGTGTGTGTGTGTGTGTGTGTGTGTGTGTGTGTGTGTGTGTGTGTGTGTGTGTGTGTGTGTGTGTGTGTGTGTGTGTGTGTGTGTGTGTGTGTGTGTGTGTGTGTGTGTGTGTGTGTGTGTGTGTGTGTGTGTGTGTGTGTGTGTGTGTGTGTGTGTGTGTGTGTGTGTTTTCTCTCGCAGGTGGATGAGACAGAGGCCATGGATATGAAGGTGGAAGACTCCCAAGTGTGGGTTCCAGCCGAGGAGCCCATCGTTAACCCGGCCTTCCTCTTGGGCTCCAAGATCTGGGAGATTTGCCAGGAACTGCCCATCCACTGGATCCATCCCTCCCCTCTGAGCGGTGAGAGCAAGGGCCATCACTGCCTCGAAATGCAGGCGATGAACACTTTCGCTGCAGGGCATCCCCACAGACCATCTGGGGGTCCTTAGGGCTTTCTGTGAACATACAGAAGCCCAGGCTGGATGCCTGGGCTTCTGTATGTTCACAGAAAGCTATAAGAGCGATGGTCAGTGTTGGAAGAATCTCACAGATCCTTAACCTAAAGCAAGAGTAGGTTTTACAATATTGCTTTCTTTTGCTGGTGGCCTTCCCAAAATTAAAGCAAAATTATCCATTAAAGAGTGGGAAATAGTCCATTATAAGTCAAAATCGATGAATTAGAATAAAGAGATGTTAGGAGACTAATACATGAACCAAAGTTTCAAAACTTAAACACAATCATTATGCAGGACAATCACTTTCAGAGTGTTTTAATATTTCAATATATCATTGTGTAAGCAGCATTTTAATATTGTAGCGTAAGTGTAAGTGGATCTGACTTTGAGGGGTCTGTATGATGATTATATTATATTTTGTTCTGTAGAATGTATAAAATATACGTGATACCTTTTTGTTTGCATCTCTGTATCATTTCAACCAGATGGACTGATCTGAGTAGCAACTCATTTATTTCATCAGTCTTTTGAAGATTTTTGAAGAAAAAATGTAAGGTGAAGTCATGATATCAATGGAGTTCATATTGACAGGGTGTCCAAAATCTAAACTTGGAGGTATCATTTAAGACTATAAGCTTAACTCACATAGCTTTAAAAAATGTCCAAAAGTATTATTTCTGAACAAACAAAATATGTTGGCACTTGTTGAGCTTCTTTTATGTCTAGTTACTGCAGAGTGGTGGGGGGCAACACATATTCAACTGCTATACTGTATATAATATTCACTTTATATACTAAGAGAGCGGTACAATATAAATAATTTAGATTCAAGGAGACCTATCAACCAAAGAGTAAAAGAACACATTTAAATATTTTGCAAATGTTTTTTATCTATTATTCATCAAAGAAAAGCCGAAATAATTGACAATATGAGGCATAGTCAGTATGTCCACAGTGTCCAATAAATAGTTTTGTAAAACCTTAGCACCTTGGCAGACCCTTTTTGTATCTTTTTCTATTCTTCTGTATTTTTCAATCATTGAATTTCCATTTTGTTGTCACACATTGGATTTTGTATATTTCTTTGTAGCAAAATTAATGATAGATGAATACATCTTAAGAGAAGGAAGAATAAGGGTTCCCTTCTTTTGAAAAAAATGTACCGCATTGCACAAAGCATATAAAAAACAGTCAAATTCTATTGAACAGATGGAAAACACCACAATGGCAGAGCTTGTCGAATCCTTTAAGGAGGTAAGACTTTAAATAAAAGATACCTGTAAGATGAACAAGATTGTAGTGTGTGCAGTATACAACATATTCAAAGTAACTTTAACAATCTAATGATTTTAAGAAAAGAATATGATATAGAAAATGAAAACACTTTGAAAAGTAAAATACAACTGCCTCAAAACTGTGCTTAACAAAATGTCCATAGTGAAATTCCCTCGCTGTTGATGGTCATCTGGAGATTAGTTTTTTTTGTTCCTCAAAAGGATTTGAAGGCTTTACTAATTAGGATCCGGGGAAATTGATTTGTGATGTGTGTGTTAGTATCACAACAGCAACAACAAAACATTGTTAGACAGAAGCATGAAAAAGCTTTGAATGAGTTCCAGCGTTTTTCTTCTGAATGTCAAGCCACTGGGAAAATAGAGTGCACGAGCCAACATTTAATCTAAGAGCTTTACTTCAAAAACAGTAGGAAAACTGTTGCAAGCACATAAACATCTCCTCTCTTCATACGTGTCTGGCAGATGCTGCGATGGGAAATGAGGACGCACCTGACGCAGAGGTCACAGGTCAGCGCTTCGCCCGTGACGTCCTGGACCACCCTGCCGTGAACGACTATGTGAGTGTGCCTCTGTGCCGGGACCATGAGATACAGTAGAGTCACTTCAATCAGCTCTGCCTCGACTCTTTCTGCATATAAATCGCTCACTAATTGATGTTAAAACTGACTTTGTGCACCAGAGGGCACGGCAATTGCTCTATATATCTGTTTAAGTAAGGCCAGTTCATTGAAGACTCCCTTAATGTCTCTCCGTTAATTGAGAGGAATATCCAGGCTTTCAAAGGCAGAAACTTGTGCCTTACAGCAACCGTTAGCTCATCTTCTCACTTCCTTCTTGCCGAGGCACTACAAAGAAGCACTCTCAAGGTCACTCATTGCTCCACAGATAAAGTACATTTATTAATACCGCTTTAATTGTCAAAGCGTATAAAATGTCTGGAAAGGCCAAGTGACATATTTTGGCGTGCTGCATCTCAATAGAGAATGTTTAATCATCCCTGACGCTGAGGGGAAATCATTTAAAGCAGTATATTACAAAGGAATGATGCACTCATACTCACACCAGAGAATTGCAGTTAAACACTAAAGATATCAGGGACATATACAGGTGCAAAGATACACACTCACATTCAGCATTTACAGGTGAATAGCCACTGAATCTAAATTCAAGGAGAATAAGTCGGCTCTGTATCCTTCTCTGAGCTGTGAGAAACGGTGAGAGACACGCAGAGAAGTGAGACGTCCTATAAAGTTGACATTTATCAGGCTGTCCCAGAAACACTTCCCGCTCAATTCCCCCCCCCCCCCCCCAGCCTTCCCTGTCTTCCCCTTCATCGTCTGCGGCAGGAGATGCAGTGCTATGCAATTAAAACATACCAGGGGATGAAAAACTCTGCTTTCCTTTTGAAATGTTCTGGCACTATCAGCTGAGTAATGCATACCAGTGCAATCCTTTCCAGCAGCACATCCAGGCTCTGTTTGTGGGTCCGGCGATAACAAAGGCCTTTGTGGCCAAGCAAAGGGCAGGCAGCAGTCTGTAATTGGGAGTCTGAACCCTCGCTCATACCGGTGGGATGCCACATGTGCTAGCCAAACCTTGTGGCTGTGGATAAAAGTGTTCACCAGAACTCATGTAAATGTCCACACAGTCAGGAAACCACCAAGCACACACACAAACACAGTCTCCTGCTCACACTTGTTCTACCCCACACCCTTTCATCTATCATACTCACACAAAATACAATGCGTTCACTTTTTTCTGCTTTTGGATTTCAGAGCCAAGTCTCCCCGCAGTTCAGGTTTCTTAAGCAGAATAAGCGTTTGAGTCCTTGTGGCATATGTTGACAGATATATGAAGCTGACCTTTGCCACGGCTGCCATGTCAGACTGTATTGTCCCTCAGAGGTGGCCCTGGACATTTCAAAGTGAATAACTGCCGTCTGACAAGGCTGAGGCGATGGTATCACAGTCCTTGACCCATAAAGTAAGAAATGGCTTCCAATAAGAGTTGACCTCACAAACATACACGTGTAAACATGTTTCATGGGTGTTTCTGCCTGTGTTTGTAATGTGTTGAATTCACATCAAGGATTGTGAATGGATGGCTATTCCTTCTGAACAGAGGTGCAAATAGATCAAATAATTCAAATCTGTGAATGTAGGACCTCTTTGCGCCTGAGAAATCTTTACACTGAAGCTAAAGCCCATTATCGTCCCTGAAAACCAGTAGTGTTTACTGAAATACTTGACTATGTCTGTATTCAATTACATCCAATTTCACTGTCATTCCACCTCACTGTAGAGCACAGTGAGATGAGAATCTGAGATCAGGGACAAGCGGTGAAGCATTTTTATACGTTGCACTGTCCTGTGCTTCTACATACAAAACCCTTTGGAATACAAAGCAGGGTCTGACAAAGAAATGTTATCTCTGCTGTTTTGATCCCAGGAAGAATGTGACGAGCTCAGCCATGAGATTTAAAGCCACATCCAGACACACGCTTCAAGCTCATGAAGAGCGGTGATCAGTGTGTGTGAAATAACACCAACAAGTGTACAGATTAGAGGAGTCGTGCTTTGATTCATTACATTTTTTTTTTGAAAGACTGACGCTGTTTCCTACTTTGCAGGCTCATTCATATCCAGCGCCCCGTATTATGCACAGAGGTGCCTCGGTGTGTGTGTTTGCATTTGTATACGTGAGCCCGAGTGTGTGATGAAATCAGATGCAGCACGGGGGTAATGGCTTTTACTCTTCATTAATGCTGCTTGTTTTTGAGTGACTGCCTCAGATTTCCCAAGGTGAACCATTCTTATCACCGCAGCATCCCACAAGAGCTGGCAACTCAAAGCCAGAGTGATTAATATGTACCCTCCGTTTTAAAAGGATAGCTCTGATTAATTGTCTTTAAGCTACGATGATGCCCATTGGCTGTTTGCTTTGATAAACGCGGCATAATTTGAATGAAATATTTCATTCATTTTCCGAGCCGGAGCTCTAGATTTTGTAACCCCCCCAGTTTGGGCTGCGAGGAGCAGATAAGATTATCGTTGGTCCATTGACAGCTTTCGTGTTGTTTCCATAACAGATTGTTGCCTGGAAGCTGATGACCTGAAACTTGCTTGATACAATAAATCATTAAAAGCCTACCTGCACTTGTCATGCTAATAAATCAAACCCAGCTATCCTAGATATAATTTGTCACGCCCTTCTATGTGTTTTTAGGATGTCTCACGAGTGTGTAATTTCACTCAATTTATCACAGCTTACATTAAATGCATATAGTGTACTTTTTGGATCATGCTGATGTTGAATTTATTGCTATGTTTTGATAGTTGCTAAAGAAAATAAACCAATCAAATGCATGAAAAACCACTCGGATTGACCGTCCACTGTCTTGCAGAGTAGAATAAAGTAAACTCCTAATTCCCACACTTAATGTAGCTGAAGACTGAAGGGAGTTGCTCCTGCGGGTCCTGTCCTCTTAAACAATTCCCACACATTTTCTTTTCCCAACAGTGGATGTGTTTTGTTCAGCCCTATTGCACGAAGCTGAGTCACTGCAAGCACTTGCAAAGAATTATGCTAGTTTTGTTCTGAATGAGAAGTCATCGACTCCTGGATCCAAGCAGTTTAACGAGACAGCGCCGGATTGTCTCTGCGGATTCATTTACTAAAAGAGATTGAAATGTGGTCAAATGCATACTGAGGGCAGTTGCTGCCTCAACTTGCGCGGTGAGTTAAGTGGCACTTCTCCGAACCCCATTTGGAGTTGCTCTTGATCAAAGGCATGGCACTCAGCCCCCACGAGTCTACGGGGGCATGAACCAACCGGCACAATGGAAAAATCCAAGGGCCATTAATTCTACCCAATTTACCTTTCGTTTGGGTTTCATTTGGCTCCTCTATAAATTCAGAGGCAGCCAGCAAGAGCAAATGAAAGAATCCTTGTTAGGCGATCATTACTCTGCTAATTGCTTTAGGAATGTGCCATGCACTTAAAGTCAAGGTCAGGGGGAGGGCGCCAAGACGTGGGGAGCTCTAATTTGAATGCTCTATTGGAGGAGGGGCAGCCATTTTGGAGCAGAGTGTGGTCCTCGGTCGAGGGAGTGAAGAGGTCAGAGATGAAAGAAATAGTGTAATTATACTGGTAACTAGCAGCGTAAGAGTCTCTTTGATTGAAGATAGCGCTGATAGAGCGGCTGTGAATGCTGGATTCAGAGACGGGGCGTTGTGAAGTCGTGCTACCTCTGGTATAATAGAAAGGTCAAGGGTATTATATCATGTTTTATGCTCCTGCAGCTTAAATCAAGCTCGCTCACTCTCCCCTGCTATCTTGATCTCTTTGTCACAGTCATCAAGCATGGCACAACTTTGCATTTTCACAGACATCAATTCTGATCTTTTCCCTCTTGTTTGGTTTTTACATATATTCTGCTGACCTACAAGCGAAGCGCGCTCATATATTCCCACCATCCCCTCCTCTTCTTCTTCTTCTTCTCTTGCCCTTGCCTTTGGGAGTGGACTGGCATTTGTCATCATGTGTGTGATTGTAACCCTGTGTCCTCTGCAGAGAGATGTGGGAATCGAGCTGGATAACCGTCTGGACGACGAGGGCTTCTGCTGCCAGCACTGTCGCCGTGGTTACCGCTACTGCCAGCGCTACCACGAGCCCCTGGGAGGCTTCAACCAGTGGCCGTATTACTACCAAGGAGGGAGGGTCATCTGTCATATCGTCATGCCGTGCAACTGGTGGATCGCCCGCATGCTGGGAAGGGTCTGAGGAGGGCGCTTTGATTTAAACTGTTGTTAGTGCAAAATCCCCCATTTTGGATAAATATTATATTTCACTTGTGAGAGCAAACCACACAATTATTATCCAATATGAAAGTTGGCCCACTGAGCTTTAGTCAGTTTAAACAGTCTAAATGTCATTTGAAGCGTTTTGATTCTTTCTTACGGCTGTCTAATTTTCTGTGCTTATCTACCCATTAAGTATTCTTGCTGTTTGATTCTGTCGAGTGGGTGCAATTTAGTTTGGAAGATGTCACCAGAAACTAATCCGCTCGCAATGAAATACTTCAGCACTGTCTGTTCTGACTTTGTCATGCAGTCATTTTTTTTTTACTTTTAGATTAAAAATACTTGTTCTGCTAATACTGTAATGTGAGAAAATCTACATGCAGAATATTAATATGTGCAAAAGTCTGAGTAGTGCCATTTATCTAAATATATGTTTTGTCTCAGTTGTTTGTCATCCTCTTTTTCATTATGGCTTAAGCAGATACAAGCCTCCCCATATTAACATGAAATCAGAACAACATATGCTAATCAAAGTGATACAAATGTGGGAGAAAACAAATAAGCTAACAAAAATAAACACTTAACGGAATTAAAGGAAGCCTTTGTTGCTGGCTTTATAACAAGTGTGTTTTAAGATCATGTTAAACTAAGGAGGTACAGTATAATTGTAGATGCACAGGCCTCAGCTGTCTGTGTGATGTTTTTGCTGTTTTTCTTCTGCTCCATTGTTTTCCCTCTTGTTGCAATCCACAAAATGCTTAAATTGTGCGACTCTTCAAACATTTTTCTTCTTTGCCGCCGAGGTGATTTTAATCTGCAACACCACGTCTCAATCTGTCGATCTGAAATAACTCTCATCTGCAAGAAACAGATAAGCGAGTAAGATAGGCATATACAATTGATGTTCTGTCATCAGAATAACAAGGTGCATAAATGCCCAAGAGTATTCAAGCGATGTGAGATATTCAAAAGTTAAACAGAGAGACAAAAATGGAGCACTCATGTTGTCATGGTTTGCTTTGAAGCCTTCTGTGTCTTTCTGTCCCTTTCCTGTTTTTTTCCCAATTAAAATTTCATTGAATGAATAATCTGAGTTGTCCTATCATATGAAACAATATGATGTGAAAGCTGAAGTGAAGATCTATGCAATCCCTACAATACACAGACCTCCTTCCATGTTATCCATTACTCCCATTGCTCATTAGTAAAAAATACTTAGCCTCAATTTGAGAAGAAAAAACTAGACGCGTATGCTTTTAATGTTTCTATAGTCTCTCTTGTGTATCTGATTGTTTACACAAATATAAAAGCAACGCCTGGTAAGTAAAGCTGCATGTTGACTCATGTTTGCTCGGCGTGATAATAATGTCAGTGATATCAATAATATTTGGCAGCAAAATGTTTTTTGTGAAACAGAGGACAAAAGATATTACTGTATGTAAATGTTTTATGGATATATTCATAAATGGAGTTCACAATGCAACCATATTGTTATTTTTAAATCAATAATGTCAATAGCCCAAAGCAACGTGTCAAGTAAAAAACAGTGGCATGATTTAACAAATGCAATAATTGCAAACATACTTCAAATAAACTGACAAGCGTACAGCAAAGCCCCCGAGGCGTTTCTGAAAAGTTCATAAAATCAGTGTTTATATAATTCATTTCTCACTATGTCTCGCATTTCACATCAAATAATGGAGTGTTTATTCAAATAGTTGCATGCAGCACGCTGTTACTGCTGGTATCATTGTAGAGCTATAGCTTTTACAATGTTGGAAAATAGTGTCAAGTGTTTTTTTTTTTTTTCTAGAGATCCTGTACGTTTTTTATCTTCCGAGGTCTCTGAGGACTTTAAGGACTCTTTTGTGTAGTACACTCCTGAGAGTAAATTGCCGTGGAAGCCCTGAGAAACGGTCTGAAAGGGAAGGCTCACCCTGACTGGAGAGGCTGATACAGATATTACAACCGGCTCCCTGAGTCTCCTTGTGCCTGATGGGACAAAAGTCCAATATTAACCATGAAAGTCAAACTTTAAAGGACATACATCTCAAAAATTTAAAGATCCTAGACCCAGAAAAGACTCTGGATGGTGGTGATACCGCAGCTGTGCCTACATGAGATCACAGTCCAGTTATTGCATGCTAAAAAGTGCATCCATGCCTTGGTATGCGAAAGTCAAATCTCCCGAGGTCATTGAAAGCATCTTGAGGAAACCAGCCGAGCAAAACAAATCTACAGCTTTTGAATCTGTTTGCATCAGTGTTCATGGTTTCCTCTCAAATAAAATGTAAATAAGGTTTATGAAGCCTACGACATATTCAGCAGCTTCATTTAAAGACCGTTTCAAACATGTTGAGAGGAAAGAAAAACAAGGCAGAAATGTGGAGTTCAGCTTGAAAAGGGATGTTTTTCCTCTGGAAATGCAAACACTTTAACTCCTCTGAATGGAATTGATTATTAGTATAGGGATTTTGAATACCCCTGTATCTACATAAATGAAGGTTAATTATGCATTCCTACCGTGTATGATGCAGTTCAATACCGTTTTCATTAGATAAGAGGCACACCTGTGAATCTGTGACAATAAACAATTTCCTTGTAGACCAACAAGAAAGATTATAACATTTCAAATGAAGTCCTGCACAATTTGTTCTCATGCATTTTATGCACTTTCAAGGAAAACCCCCCTCGAGCACTTACTGTATGTATCACTGATATGATGGGGAATGGAAACAAGATCGACTGCTCTGCGGGAAAACTGGAGATAGCCTACGGAGCGTCTACGAGGTTTATCAGCTCAAAGGATTTCACCTACCTGGGGAGTATAGCCTACTACGAAGCAGGATGTTCGCTTAGCCGGCTAACTTCAGGGAAAACTCTGGGTTTTCGGTCCTACGAAGCTGGTTATCTTTTTAGCAGGCTAGATCTCCATGGTAACTTATGCTGTACGGCTAACCTGCCCCGGAGCAGGTTAGGTTGCAGGCTAAGAGCTCAACTCATTGAAAGCACTGCCTGCTGACCAATCAGAGCTCAGTGTGCGGAGTTTAAAGCGATCAAGTCACATACAGGAGAAAGAAAATACAGAAAAGCTGCCGTTGCAGGAAAGACGGCCGGCAAAAATCACCGACTGTGTGAACGTGAACATTAATAGAATATCACCTCCAATCTTCAGAGCAATCTGACTATTATAACATTAGAGTTTAGAAAGCTTATCTAAATATCGGCCACAACATAAGTAACCGGATCAGAGTAACATTAAGCACAGTCCGCGGCAAATCACATCATAATGTATCATATAATTCCTTATCTGAGTCAGCTGAGCCGTATCTGGCCGTGCAACACTCACAGTGTCACATTCACATACTGTATGCAGAAGTATTATTTGAAGCAACACATTAAGTTGACGAAACACTCAAGACAAATGTAATCAAAGTCAGATCCACTCGTGTCTTAGACGGGGCAGTGATATCATAAACCTGTTAATGTACGCATTCAAACACTTTTTCTTTTACCAGCTGTATTCACCTTGCAGGTGCGGCTATGGGGCTTTTATCCTGGATAAAGTGTTTGAGTCATGGATTTTTAAAGTTTAACTTCTTCATATGTCTAATATTATAGTCTATAGTCTAGACTTTTCATTCAGGAAGTATGACGCTGCGCTGTCAGAACGCTTGTCCATGTTTGTGATTGGTCGAATGCTCCAAATACCACCCCTTTCATGTGAACGCGCACCTAACTAAATAGGACACGGCTGGCTTGAGCGATCCACTTGATAACCCGCGTCGTAGTACCGTTTAGCGAGAGCGCGTAAGTTTTGGATTAGGCCAACCGGCTAACTCAAACATATCCAGGTTAGGTTGAACCAGCTTCGTAGTACAGGCCCCTGGCCTGAGGAACGGCCACTATCATTGAAGCTCACAAGTGAATTAATTCCTTTGGTTACTTATCAAAAATGCTGTGAAACTTCACTCCCAGCTGCTTATCTTCATTTAAAAAAATATCCCATTCATTTAGATCAATGAGTTGCTATTCTGGGGCGGAGGAGAGTGAAAACCAATGTATGAGGAGTGTCTGTATTTAAATGAGTAACCTGAAGGAATAGCTCTTATCCAGACCGCTCGGCTCGGTACACATGTACTACCAGTGCCATCTAGTGTACAGAGAGAGGCACTACTGCAATATCAAACCAGACACTGATGTTTTTCACCTTTCTATTCATTTTCAAACTATGTTACACCTACTGTCCTTTACTAAATGTACTCAAATGTAGTCTATTTAAATGTAACCTTGGCTGCATGTTGACATGTTGAACAGACTGGTCATCAGACTGCAATCAACACATTGTCTCTGTAATGTCGCAGCCATTCCGGTGACCTGGTGGTTAAATAAGCTCTCCCTGTACTGTTCCTGCTACAGGCTGGAGGCGCAATAATGTCAGCCGTCATCCTTCAACTGCTCCCACTGTGAGAGGCAGCATGGCACAGCAGTAAACACTCGCGCTGTGTCAGTGGCTGCAGGCGACACAGAAATAGTCCTCATCTCACAGGACGTGGCTCTCGCTCCATCTTCAGGGTCTCTGACTCACCAACCAAAGGAATAGCACGGCCGTAACGACTGCTAGTAGCCTTTCATTATTTTAGTAATCTATAACAACCTCCCTCCACCATATGGCAGGCAAATCGAAGGTCGGCTGAACAGAAAAGCCAAGTGTCTGTTTAGATTTTATGGAGGGCTGCTGATTTCAGACTCATTTCAAACTATGTTGACACCTGCACAAGGTTCAGGAAGATGTTTTTTGGAGTAAAGAAGGTGGTGTTGGTGAAATGCTGGTCTTGTTTGTGTGTTTGTGTTAATGTGTTTTTGTTTACCCTATGGCAAGATTAGGCTGTGTGGTTCACAGCTGTGCATGTGGGTGTCGACAGAGCCAGGCACAGTAGGCAAGCCTTGCTGCCGGACAGCTTCCCCCCCGCCCCTCCTCCACGACCCTGAAAACACACACACACACACACACACACACACACACACACACACACACACACACACACACACACACACACACACACACACACACACACACACACACACACACACACACACACACACACACACACACACACACACACACACACACACACACACACACACACACACACACACACACACACACACACACACACACACACACACACACACACACACACACACACACACACACACACACACACACACACACACACACACACACACACACACACACACACACACACACACACACACACACACACACACACACACACACACACACACACACACACACACACACACACACACATGCTCAGAAGAATCAATCCAAGTCAGTGTAACCCTTGCACACACTCCTCACTCTGCAAGCTGTGGTGACAGACTCCTCTGTCTGCAGTTCTGGGCACGTCACATGCTAATGTATTCATCCACCCACAGCAACTGGAGCAGCAGTGCTCTTAAGTACAGTCCAATCAGTCTCTGGCCTGCTAATGGCTCCAATCCAGTCCCCACAGTAGCTTTTTATTTCTCTTCAAATGCCATGTGGTCGAATGTCCCTCTGAGCTGCGACAGCCCAACAAAATGACTTTGAAGCAGGAATGCTTCAATTTTATTATCTCAACATTAGAAATTAATTAACAAAGGAACCCCATTTCGAGGTGTTTGTACGTTTAATTTAGTTTTTTGTCAAATTTTCCAAAAAAGTGGTGTTTAATCAGTGGCTCACCCGACTTAAAAACCACATTGCCTACAACAAAAAGGACAAATAAGGAGGATATTCAGTGAAGAAGATTTCATTTTTAATTAGTACATTGACTTTTTCTTAAAAATCTACTCTATATTCAGCATAAGGAAGGCAATCGACAACACCATGAAAACGGAAGCAACAAAACATAAGCAGTGGACATACCTCAACATCTCACAGACAACAGTGCTTCAGAGAAAAGGCAGGGCAGATACCGTAATATATACAACGCAAACAAATAAAAAGCAGTAAATCCCCAATCAAAGACAGATTTCTATGCAAATGTTACCCAGTGTAATTATTGATTGTCAAAGATTTGCATGTACTTAAACAATTAGTATACATTCAGAGTGTCTTTGCAGACCGAGAGCCCTTTGCCTAATGAGGGCTTGTGAAGCAGCATTTAGCTCCGTCCTTAGGTGCCGGTGCGGATGGAGGTCAGTTTGTCTGAATGTCCTCACTCTGCAGCTACAGTCCGGGTCGGAAAAAACAACCAATTTAGCTGTGATACCACTCGGGATCAATATGGCTTCATCCACGGCAGAACCGAGGGGCCAATAAGATGGCTGGCCCGAGAGTTCCTTAAATAAGTGGGACAACAAATAGAGAAGGCACAGGCTGGACTGATCCGAGAGCAGGAGAGGAGAGGAGAGGAAGAGGAGGAGAGGAAGAAGAGGAGTAGAGGAAAGAAGTATGGCTGCACAACATACAGCGTTTTAATCGCCATCGCAAAGTCACGTTGAGCGCTCAATGTATCGTGAAAAGCTTGGATACTTTATTTAGTAAGTATGAGTCGGAAATTGCAACTCATTGGTTGTGTTTTTTGTTCTAAATAGAAGAAAATGTAAGTTATTATATGTTTACTTTTTGCAAGTAATATTGTTTTCGGGATATTCACGATATAGTATTTTGCATATTTTCACTGTGCAGTCCTAGAGAGAAGAGGACACAAGGCTATAGGAAATGAGGTGGGAGAGGAGGAGAGGAGCTTTAAAAACAGCACTGGAACGTCTTGGTACCAAATAACGAAAGAAACGTAAAATATAATAAAGACATACTGATTGATACATTTGATACTTAATGCATTACACAGAACATGTTTTGAAAGCATAGTCCTTACTGTTAAACTGTTGAAAAAGAGGTATGTCTGCTGAAAAGAAGAAACCAAAGCACATTCAGTACAAGTTTAAATCAGACACACAACAGAGGATATCTACAGTAAGAGAATATAACAGGGGAATAATGACGCTGCACTGAGCTCTTGAGTTCAGAACTCAAGAAAAGCTGATTATACGGAATGCTATACAAATGAAAAATGTTGGTCTTAAAAAAAATACCAAATAAGCTTCCTGGTATTACCGTTCATACTCTTTATATGTTCCCTCATGTTTACACATGTAAATAGAAGACAAATGTGCCTTTTTTTTATACAGAATTTAGAAATTCACAAAATAAATAAATTCACTATGGCCTTAAAATTGAATCTCAATTGTATATTATGTGTATATATCTATCTATCTATATATATACACAATATATCGATCCATATATATTCCATTTCATATAAACAGGATTCAACCCTTGGAGCCTCTGAAACAAGAGGCTGATAAAACCTTTTTTTTCTTTTACTGCATATTATTTCTCAGTCTGCAGCTCTATACAAACAGTTTTGATGTTGGACCGTCCTTGGTGAACAGAAAATGCCCATTTCCATAGTAACACAGTGTTTTAAGGCCAGGGGTATTAGAGCAAATGCATACCTTTTCTGTTTATATCAAAATAAATGAGTAATAAGTCCTTAAAAGTTAGAAAGTCTGAAAAGCCATTAAGTCCGCTTTCATCTTTTTCCCATATCTTTCCACGAAAGAGTCTCGAGCTGTTTGAACTTCCTTTAAGGCACTCTTCATTAAACTCTGAGATGTGTTTTGCATCCACTTGATAGGACACTGCGACACAGCATCCACACTTGTATGTGGTTTATTTTTGAAAAACACATGTCCTCTGCACGATCTTAGAAGTCTGATTTCATTGCACCTTTTTGGCATTCAGTCCCCGGTTTTGGTTTGTCGGGGTTTCCTCTTTAAACATACAAGTCCATTGAGATGTAAGGTAAGAAAATAACTAACTGGCACATTTGGTGGACAGGAATCCCTGGTATATCCCATGGCTGTTCTCCTAGAGGGGGGATTGATGTGAGTGTGTGTTTCTGTGTATTTGTGTGTGTTGGGGTTAAAGTCAACGGAAGGTAATCCGATGTCTGAAGAGTGACTTCTTACAATATCCAAACACTCCCTTGATTATTCAAAATTAGGCACATGGTCACAAAATATGTGAGTAAACAATAAATCCTGAGGCTGAACTGACCAACCTTTAAGAGCAACATGATGCAAGATCCCTCGCTCTGACCTTTGATCCGGTCAATGCGATACCAAAGGAAAACATTGTTGTTAAAATGGATTCAATTGTTGTTTTTGGTTCAGCGTGTGTCCTGCAGCCCTAAGCCTCTGCCGGCTCTGTCTTTATCTGGATAAAGTTTGCCGGCAATTGGACAGACAGTGGCAGCTCCTGCAGACATTTGATTCCCTGCTCGGGATGCAGGGACATCTCCCCTCGCACCTCCAGCTCCTCCACAGGGGTCAGGCCCTCCCCGGGGCTGCTGCTCTGGGAGAAATGTCCATTCATTATAGTTTCGCTCATAGCCTCATGGCCCTGGCTTTGACTGGTATCAATGATCACAGTCCTGTACTGCAGCTCTGCTTCCCCTATCTCAATCTCTTCTTTCTCAAACGTATTTGCCGCCAGTGATGGATCACCGTTCACCATGGAATGGAAGTAGCTGGGGTCCAGCATCTCCTCTTTGACCTGCATCCCACAGAAGTCGCTGGATTTGAGCACCGTGGCGATAACGGTGCCGGGCTGCTGTGCCACCATGGTCTGCCCGCAGGTGTTGATTGTGACAAGGCGAGGGAGGCCGTTCAGGTGACAAGGGGTGGAATTCATGACTCCTGTAGGGGAAGTACAAGAGGAAGAGGTGGTGGAGCCCAGACTGGTGACCAGGAGGTGGTGAGGGAGGCCATCCTGCAGGCTGTTTGCTCCACATGAGAGAGACGCTGCCTGGATCGTAAGCACATCTTTGCTGCCTGCTGTGCAGGAGGGCATGGTGTGGAGAATAACCCGTGGGGGGGAGGAGTGGCAGGACTCCCCGTTGGCAAGAACAGTGGTGAGGGGGATGGAGTGAAGAGAGCCGGAAGATGTCAGGACCATAGGAACTGATGCAGGAGCCCTGGAAAGACAGAATGCACCAAGTATTTGAACGTGTTTCTTCCTCTTCGCTGACTGAGCGGTTGTAATTGAATATTCAGTTTGTATCTTTGCAAATATAGACAAGGATTATGTTGTAATGGAACTCTGGTGAGAAGCTTACCCTGTGTTCCTAAACAGCAGAATTAACACCTTTATTAATATAACAAACAGCGTCGTCAGCTGTACGGCAGAAGTCATTGTTCTCCTTGATTCCTAAGTGCAGTCAATGTTTACCAGCTTTAAAAGCCTGATGACTGATAATACGTTATTTAAACATCCTAAAAAACAAAGAAAACCAAAGAGTTCACTTAAAACTTCTCTGACATCCTCAACATAATCTTTACAAAGCTGGAATGTACTGCAGGCTACTGGATTAGATTAGTGTATATACATATTACAAGTGTTTTGCCGTAACTGTGTCCATCCTTCTTCTTCAAAGGTTTAAGCAAACTGTTTATCTACATTTCTGGAAGCTGACAAGGTTTCAACATGGAATTGAATTTCCTTTCAAGTTGCAGCTATCAATAAGAGGTTGACATGGGTCGAGTCAGTCATATGATGCCATTTTCAAGGAGAAGTGCATGTGTGTTTGTGTGTTTGTACCATATTCTATTAATTTTGTGTGTGAGGGAGGGGTTCACGAATTTGTGAATTTCCAGGATGAATAAGTTTCACAGAGCAAACACAATATTTATGCTTTCAAAGCATCCTGTTGGTTCTGAACATATCCTGTCTCATGCTTTTGAGGTCTTAATAACTTGACTTAGACGTGTATTGAATATCAACTAATATTGATATTTCACTGTTGCAATAATTGGAGAAAAATGTACTTACGAAATGCCACCAAAACGTTTTTAAGTATGACTACATGCCAGCGACGTCTGATCAAATGTTTAAAGATGATGTCTAAATGAGTTTTTCTGTAAACATAGTTCGCATTCACATTATGGATATCAAAATAAAAAGGTTTTAAACAAAGTATTCTATTGCTTTAGTAACACTTTAAGAGTACTAGTGTTGTAACTGTTCATCATTTTTGAAACAATACCCAGCCTTAATCCAAAGTTTACATCATCCGCCTACTTGCACCTCTAAAGCCATATACACTATATATTGAGTGATGATACTTTTAAGGTTACAGATGTATGAGTGATACACTAGGACTATTTCTTAACAGAAAATGGTGTCTTCTCGGGTATTTCTGTCACTTTTTCAATCTCCTACCTCATAGAATGATCGTGGATAGTCGACCCCTGGAAGGACTGCAACATGTGGACAGATTGAAGGAGTTCAGTCTGTTCTCCATTAGCGTCATGGTACAGATATTCATCAGTGGGCTCCTTCTTCATGTGCTTCACTGAGACTTGGTGCTGACCGTGAGCCCTCCCGTGCCCTCTGGACCCTCCGCGGACCACAGACCGCCCGTTGGTAGATCTCTGGTTCCCGTAGCCGGCGTGGGCATCAGAGCCCGTGTCGTCGTCCTCGATCACCACCAGATCAGCCGGCATCTCTTTGAACTGATAGACCAGCCGCTGCCCCTCCACTTTGGCCAGGATGCCTCTCTGATAGTAGTACCTAGAGGAGGAAGAAAAGAAGCTTGTAGCGACTAAACTCCAAATAAAACAATTCCCTCCGAGGCTAAACTAGGCCACGCTTACAGAAAATATCTCAACCAGTCAACCCTCTTTGTCGTTTCACAAGCACGGCACACAACAGGTCGAACACATATTTAGCAATTGCCAGAAAATACTAAAGCAAGTGTGTGAAATGTTAACAAATAATGATAAGAATAAAAACCCAAACGCAGCTCAATCAGCCTTTTGGCTCCTACAAAGCTGTTTAGCCCATTATCATCATTCAAATTCAACATCTTCATAAAACAAAAGTGTTTATGAACTTATCTGTGGAGTCATGTCATGTGCACGAGGACAAAGCTTTAGAAAAAAGAGCCTGTTTGTGTGTTTACCTGAGAGCCCTTCCCATGGTCTCATAGTTCATGTCAGGCTTGTTCTTGTGTTTTCCCCACAGCTTTGAAACAGCCTTGGAGTCCACCAGCTTAAAGATGCCCTTCTCCCGCTGCGTCCACTTGATGTATTTGGGACAGGTGTTCTTATCCTGCAGTAAAGCCAGAAGGAATTCCCACAGGTAGATCGTGTTGCCTGCAAATCAAAGTGGGAACTCAATTCAGGCATGTTGTTAACAATCAGGCACATCAGACATTCATGGAGGGGCCTCGGAGCTGTGGTATGGACATCTATAGTTAATGTAGTCATTTTGAGTCTTGCTTAAAAATGTTATATGGCGGCTGTAGGGTTGCAGGAGAAACTGTAACCATTGTCGTATCAGTTGTATGTGTGCACATCTGACTTGGAAGGGATTAATTAGACCAAGCCTGGGAGTCTATTACTCTAATTTGTTTGATGCTTTAGCCAAAAGTGGTTAAAATCAGCAACGCTCCCGGTATCCGCTTGAATCCCAGACACTGTGGCAAGGTGATGTAAATGTGCCCAGCTGAACCCCCCCACCCTCTCTCGTGTCCCACTATATTTGCAATGGACTGTTTTCGACCGCTTCTATCGGCATGTGCCCTCCAGACTGCAATCACTTCTGTTTCCCTGCTAAACACGGCACTGTGAGATTCGCTCATCCATTAACTCGCCCAGCCGGACAGCAGGGGTGGAGGACTGCTGTTTGCCCACTCCACAGGAGGAAACAGAGCGTACACAAGAGGAGAGGAGACCTTGATTTTTATTGGCTCATTACAGAGAAGCGGACAAGTTAGTGAGGCTTACCTTTGCCCTCTTTGCTCTTCTTCCTGAGTGGCAGGTTTGGGGTGGTGATGGGAGAGCAGGGACGCACGGCCCGCGGCTTCCGCACTGTGATTCAAATAAAGGCTTGAGTTAGAAGTTGAATGGTCACAATGGAGTCCTATAATTACCTACTAGACTGAAGAAATAGTAGAATGTAAGGAAGGAAAAATAACGTTCCCAATCAACCAAACTGCATTGTTAATTATAGGGAGGGAAACCTTTTTTTTTTTCCTGAGTACGTTTATTCATGATATCAAATATAAGTTTCTAATCAGTCTGCAAAAGACTGTGTAGGAAGGAGTATCGGTCAAACCAACTTCAAACATTCACAAAAGTCAAAGCAGTTCAAGTCCGGTGTTAAATCAAGGTTAAAGCTATTTTCATGACAATAACTTAAATGAATGTTATTTAATGTTTTTTTCAAGTCAAGACTTGATCTTTTTCAAAAGTTAACAAGCTAGTTTTAAAGACCGCAACTGTAATCATGGACATTATAAAATGTTCTTGAAACGTAATGGAGAATGCAGCTTAATATCATAGGCAGCGTTACCTTTGTTTTTCTTCTGAGGTTTTAAGGTGCACTTTTGGGGTATCTCATCCATAGATGAAGTGTCCTCATCCATAGACATGTCTAGCCCACCATTATCCATCTGGTCAGGCCTGAGAGGAGCGTATGTCAAGTCTGACTCCAGCAGAGTGCCGTAAGTGTGAACTACACAGTAACAAGAGATAAAGAGAAACACAGACAAACCATGAATAGACTATCAAAATGGATCTCATGCTCAAGATATGATCATGGATGCAGAATAACTTACTCATGCGCTTCTCGTCCAAAATGTTGTTTGGAGACTCCATGTTAAGAAGAGCTGCTGCAGCTTCATTCGTCTCCATGCTGTCCTCTGGGCCAGACACTGAAGTTTCTGTCCAACAGACGACAGCAAATGAATCTAAATGAAATAATCTAATAATATGTTTGTGTCATTGTGTGATACAGTTCATGACTAGTAGCATTACTACCAGGCTCCTTTTATACTCTTGTTCTTAAATGAGTTTAAAGGTAACATCACGACCAGTTTAACATGTGCTCACGTAATAATGAAACATTACAAATAATGAATTATCCATGATTTACTTCCCCCAGGGTCCATAATATTTGTTCTGTTTTGTTTGTTGATGTATCTGTTTGTCAGCAGAATTTTGAGTGTATCAGGGTCACAGGGTACATACTGTACACACTTTATTTTTCACTTAAGTGAGCAGCCTTGGCAGAGTTCTGCACCTGAGTGCCCCTTTTATTCATTATTGGAAATGTTGTCCTCACTATATGCCGAGTTGTAAGCCTGGAAGCAAGGGAACTTCTTTGTACTGACTCAATGTAATTCATTCATTTGAAGTGTACCAATTGAACAGTGTCTGTATTTCCTTATAATTAGATCACATAGTTCTACTTGGAAATGATGGACTACAGTGGATCAACATTTCTTTCATTGACTTTGAAAAAAGAAAACATTTTAGGGGTGAATTTGGGACCAAGTGTGTAGACTGAGATTTATGTGGACATCCACATTTGAAACCATTGTTGACTGAAGACTATTGTATTACATGTGCACTAAACTGAGACCAGATCCCTCTCAATAAAACTAAGGGAAATATATTTACCTGAGAGGTCGACCCCTCCCACCAAAATGGACTGTTCCTCTACGACATGGAGAGTTGTGTCCACCATGATGCCGTTGGTCACCTCGTCCGACTCCAGGCCGGAGTAGACCTGCAGCAGATCGGCTGAAGGGACCTGCTCAACGATTACTGCTGGAAATACTGACGGGTCGTCCAGCTGAACAGAGAGAGACACACACAGAGAGAGAGAGAGAGAGAGAGAGAGAGAGAGAAAGGTGTGAGACGCTGCAACACAGGGAGGCAGGGGACTGACTGGTCTCTGCACATACATATGTGTAGATGCAATAAAAACACCATTAATTCCTCCACTACACATCATAAATGCAATGTAAAAACCCCCAGATGACACCAGATTAATGTTATAACCAGATTTGTTCTCTTGTCTTTATTGCCTTGTAAAATATCATAGATTCATACTCAATTTCAGCTAATGTGGAGGCACATAGCATGGAGGAGAGCTCATTTCTGTGGTGTTGCAGCGGTCCACCGGGACCCGCTGGAGAGGACAGGAACCAGCTGTTTGATTTGGCCTACTTCTCCTGAGAAGTTAATCTTATGCTCAGATATTATATAAGCCCAATTGAATGTTAATGGATCAATCGTGAGTTGCAGGCGAGCACACCCTTCATCACGCACTAAATGTGCTTTGGGAATTGTAACCCTGCCGACTCATTTCAGAGATGGCTCAGCCTGATGCAGGAGGAGCCGGGGGACACTGGGAATTACTGGAGCTCGGGTCAAACCATTGAAACAACGGTGAAGCCCAACATACTGGAGAGCTCCTCGCAGAAATAAAGGGTCAAGTGTGCTTACTGATGCGCTGGGTTCGTGTCAATGGGGCCTAATTCAGTCATGTTGGTTTATAAAACTCTCATTTTGGTGTTTCTTTCTGCTTCTATTAGCCTACAGCAAGATGTGTTCATATGTGGATTTCAAAGAGTAGAAACAACATAAAGTCAAGTTATTTGTTTAAATGTCACCCTCTGTCTGTTTTGGTGTGCGTTTCAGATAAGGAAAAACATTAGAGGAAGATCAGAAACAAGAAAGTTTCAGGCCATAATCATAGCTTTTGTTTTCAATGAAAGGGTCACCTCAGGTACTTTGATGCAGAACAACTAAGAGTCACCACCAGCAGAGGGCAGCAGACTGCACTTCAAAGTTGACTGAAATAATAACTTTTACCATGCCAGTGCCAAGAAACAGTTTAGTTTGTTTCAAAACCACACTGAAACAGTTACAAATATGATACAAATGTTCACTTACTAGAACTATTTCAACCCATCATGATTAAAAGAATCCTTTGAGAATCTTTTCCGTGTCCAAACTAAAGTTAGATGAATGCATAACCGGGAAAACACCTTCTTGATATCATACTGCGTATAATCAGGGTGTAACTTACAATGCTGCCCTAAAAATAACAACATGCATCATCTAGAAAACTCTCATATTTAAAACACTCAATACAACAGCAGTTCATAAAAACTAGCCTCCTCAAATAAACATTGTATGGTAATGGTCTGCAGATCAATTATGAAAATACTTTAACAGACATGACCTTATTAAAGATGGGGCAGGATAGAGAGAAGGTGCAGTAGGAGGGACATGAATAAAGACCTATCTGTCTCTTTACACAAGTGTCCATTGTTGGTTTGGACCTCTGGGGCATACCAGGTGTCTGGGCTTTGAGCCGTGGGGGTGGGAAGAGCGGGCAACGGAGCCCATGGACACATTTTGGCTACACTTTAACCAGTAGATTAACAAATCAGCTCATTATTTGGACACTGTGTTTAAAAGGTTGGGCCTGTTAGTAATTTCACACACTGTACATAGTGTAGCTGTCTGTGATGGCTCCACAAGAGGTCTATCTTAACTTTGAAGATCAACAACAAACACTTAATGAGATCTTGCTAGAAAACCCAAAGGGGCTAATAAAAACCGAGAGTTTTGCTTTGACTACAGTCAATGTCTCCCTGACATACACTGGATATGTCCCATTAATAGTAGACATGTTATCAGATAGCTAGACAGTGAGGCTACTGCGTCTCCTTGTCTGGGTTTGAATGATGTTTAATGTCCTTGAGTGAGAGTCAAACATGTGTGTGAGTCGTGTAGACAGACAAAGGCATTTTCACTATTGGTCTGGTGAGCTCCTGAAACAGCAGCACCTCCCACCCCCACCCCACAGAAAGTCCCATACAGTTTGCTGACAGAGCATGAGACGTCTGAGGCTGCTGTTTCTACTGTAGTTTTGATGTTAACTGGGTTCTGTTTATGGTGGGAACACCTTCAAAATAGCTTTTAATTGTCATTTAAACCAAGTGTGGATTTGAAAAGCATGTTACGTTGTGGAAGATTTTCACTGTGGAAGGAAGAGGTTTAAATTGTGGCTAAGAAGGGCATTTAGGACACCCGTAGCCAACATGCCTGACTTAAATAATTTTGAACATCATAAACGTTTTAACGGCCTCTTCCTCTTTGCTGAATAGAATAGTGTTTCTAGTAGAGGAACAGTAGCGATAACAATCGGGCCCATTTGCATTTCCGAGTTCCCCATTCTGCCTTTGAAAGCAACAGCATCTGCGCAAGCTGTTCCCCCCACACCCCGCTCTCTTCTGCTTTACCTGCCCAGCCACAATGAGTCTAACTGTCTGCACACTTTCAATATCCTCATTATACCGATTTTTAGAAGTGAAGCAGCCCCTAGCTAGCACGTGAGATATTATCATGTCCTTCAAACGTAGGAATCCTTTCTTTCTCTTGTATTTTCAAATGACTTTTTTATGGCTTCTATTGTAGTGCTGAAAATCACAAAGCTAAGCCATTACTTGATACAGCTTTGGGAGCTACTTATTGACTTAAAAACCAATACAGCATGGCTAATCATTAAAGATACACTCTATGATTTCACTGAGCCCCAACAGCTTTATTATGGCCAAAATAAATCTTTACAGCAGCCAGCAAACACAAGATGGCAACTGCAGCAGTATGTTTTTCCTTTTTCGGGGGTTATTTGCAGGACTTGGTAAATAGGGGCATAATGCCTACAGAACAGGCTGAGTGGGTGCAGCAAGGAACAACACTGTAGCACTGGAACAATGAAAGACCTTTAAGTGGAATTATCCCATCCTTTACAAGCTGCCTTGTAACTGGTCCGTCAGGTTAGGCTTGAACTGGAGCTATTCAGGGATCTGGTGACAACTTGTCACTAGATCCACACACACAGATACCAGCACACATAAACACAGATGCATCTACACTTACAATCAATCCTGCTCCACAGGATTCAGACACGGTTGTGGGGATGAGATAACTGCAAACCTAACCAGGCAATGAAAAGACATATAGGTTCACAAAGAATACACACACAGTAACCTTTGTGTCACAAACTAATTCATCGCCAAGCCCCACCCTGTGCCTCCCACGCACCCTAACCTCGCTGCAGGTTTTTCAACATTTCCATTTCTGTGCTCCCAGCCACCCACACTCCTCTTCCCAGACCTCCATCCTCACCTCTGCCGGCCTCGTACCCCAACATGTTGTCGCAGTTAAAGATCACAGGCTCTGAGCCAAAGCTGATCTTACCTCAGTTACCATGTTGTTTACACAAATTTTGTTTGCCCTGCTCTGAGAAATCGTACATGTATCCACTATATCTAGATCTAAAAAAAGATGTGCGGCCCAACACTGGTCTTGTGATTCGAATTATAAAAGACAGTCTCCAAGTGTTATGCATAAAAGCAACAAGAAAATGGATTTAAAAAAAAGGTTGTAACAGTTTACTTGGATACTTATAGTTTAAAGAGTATTTATAGAAGTCCAACTATAATCATTTTTCTTTGTCTGTAGATATTCAACAGATTATCTTAAAAGTACCAGACTCTATGAATACTTTAAATGTGGTGTCCCCAGTGTGATAGGTACCTGGTTGATTTCGTCCATCCCGTTGCTGGCAAATTCAAACACCAGTTCACTGGGCTGCACTGCAGTGGTCATGTTTGGTTCAGAGGGCAGCGAACTGCCTAAAATATCCTGGCTCCTCAGCTTCACCTCACAAAATGGCTTCCCTGTCGACGTCCTCCTGTTCTCTAATCTGTGCGGTTAGCGACCACGAGCAGAGTTTCAGAGGAGAACTGTGGCCCAGGTGGGAGCAGCCTTGTCCCTCTCTGACACGGAGGCTGGGTCCCGCTGCGCCTGGAGCATCTACACCTGCAGAGACACACAGAGATAGAGGCGGAGGTCAGGAGACATATTAGATCAGTGCCATTTCACTGAGAGACAAGAGAGGCAGGGACAGCAGTGCAAGAGTGCTTGTGCAAGGATAAAAACCCATATCATTGTTTTCGACGAACAATCCAGACCAAAAAACTATTCAATTGACTATAATGAAGAACAACGATTTGCCTTTTTGCTTGAAAAACATCTTTCAAATCAATAACGACATAGTTGCCAATACATTTTCTTTCTTTTGCCTGATCAATTGACTTTCGGATTTGTAAAATAAGCATAGCAACACGTCAGCTTACAGTCATGAGGGCCTCAGTGCACAACTGATCCTGAGTTCATCACAAATGCCTCTAATTTCATAGCTGTGTCTCCGTCCCTGAAGAGAAGACACCCCTCAGCACACACACCCCTTGATCATGAGACTCCGGAGGCTGACATGGTGATCACATGAGAGGGTCCAAGCACACACACACACACACACACACACACACACACACACACACACACACACACACACACACACACACACACACACACACACACACACACACACACACACACACACACACACACACACACACACACACACACACACACACACACACACACACACACACACACACACACACACACACACACACACACACACACACACACACACACACACACACACACACACACACACACACACACACACACACACACACACACACACACACAGAGATCACTGGTCTGATGATGCTCTGGAAGCCCCTCTGTGTTGACCCTCGGGGAGTTACTGTGATCACAAGCAGCGGGGGAGGGACGCTGGTGGTCCTGTCGCTTGTTGGTGTGTGGTGTGTGTGTGTGTCTGTTTAGGTGTGGCCACAACAAGCCAAAAGACAGGTTTCAGGGCTGAATGAGGGGAGGGGCTGAGGAATAACTGCACACCCCCGGGCTACAAACCCCCCTCCAAACTGCTCTTTTCCCAGAGACCAAAGAGCTGGCAGCAGTCGAGAAGAAAGCGATGGCAATGTTTAGTGCACCCCCTCAACACACACACACACACACACACACACACCATCCCTGCTTTTTCCGCTGCTGCAGGGTGGAACTCATTTGCTTTGAAATGCCTGTGTGAGTGACGAGGTTGCATACCAGGCCCGGTTGTATTTTGAAGTTTAGGTAAAAGAAGAGGAGGTGATAAAGGAGAACTGAACTTCAGAGCAGCTTGTGGGGCAGAGGGGCCAAACGCATTTTACGATTTAGTTAATCTTCCTGCTGAGCGTCCAGACAGAATAGTAACATGTGGCCGTGGTCTGGAAAGCACCGCTTTGGGAGGCAGAAGAGACAGAGAGATGGGCAAACTAAATCTTTTTGAAGGCTAGTGTTTCATTCCAGTCTGCCCCTCTTGTTGTCTTTGCTGGGCAGTGTCCATGCCCACCTCTGCCAAAGCGGGATGCTGCTGCTGCTGCCATCTGTCTGGAGCTTTTTGGTGCCCTGATCTTTTTGGCATGTTTTTGTGCTTGGAGAGTGTAACAAGCTATTACCAGACTCAAGCAGAAAGGAAGGGGATGTATTGCATGGGGCTTCCAAATGGAGGAAGATGTATAAATAAAAAAGGAAAAACACTCTCCATTTCTCATTTCAAATGGACCACAAACACATTAACAGCGGATGCCCTTATCTGCCCTTTCTAAAGACCAGGCACCCCGTGTGGGATGAGGTGAAAGTGCAGCTTCCTGTATCATATAGGATCACTCTGAAGTTGCCCTGCTTAGCTTGGCTGCCTTTTTTCCCACAGAAGCTAGAACACCAGGCGTCTTCTGAATAAGAGCTTCTTAGTTGCTCTTTTTCGTCACAGTTGTGTTTTTTGTATGGACTTTTATGAATCTGTTAGTGTCAAAATGTCAGCTTATAAATCTGCAGGCAGGACTTTTTTTTTTAAATGATGAACATTCAGTGCTTGGAGAAGTCTTTTATTGAAGTGAATGTTGGAGGCATCCCTTACACATCACAGGGGATGAGTAATGTGCTAGTGTTCATGCCTTTGAAAGCTCTCAGCTTTTATTGAAGAGAGGAACCTTGTCAAATTTGGAGTCGTTCTACAACTCACTTAGGACCCGTTTGTTTACAAGCAATAACAGCAGGCCTCTGTGATCTGGCGTGAGGACATTTTTTTTTAATGAATTGTATTTGTTAATTCCTGTTTTTTATTGTTATTAGCTTTCCAATCTGAGAAATCTATCATGTATTGTAAACCTGTCAAAGTTTAAATACTTTTTTAAGAACTAATTATCAACATCCACATTAACGGCTTAACGGATTGAGATGACAGGAAACAGATCACCACGACATCAGATCAGATAAAGATAGATGTAAACAGTCATTCTTCTGCTCTCTTGACCTGTGTTTTATTTTTATGTCCAGTTTGCTGTGTGTCTGTGTCTTTATGTTTTCAGTTGTATTCATACTATAATATCAGCCTGTGCCACTGTTTGCATTTGTGTCAGGGCCTCATTGATCTGAATGGCCCAGTTGGCATCGTGCTAAATGCAGACAGGAAAACAAGAGAGCCAGCCATTAGTCGGACGCAGCCTGCACATTATCCCTGAACACATGACAACAGCTGCCTTGTCCCAGCACAGGGCCGTGGTTGTAAGAGAACTCACTACGTCATGAAGAGGAGAAGAGGAGAAGAGGAGAAGAACAGCAAAGGGAGGTTTTCACAACAAAGTTCAATGCGTATTCGTCCACGGAGCATATAGACTGCCTGTGACTCACGATGGGTGGGGCCTGACTTGAGTATTTTAGTGTGGTTAGTTTCCAGGCAGGGCATCCTGCTTAGTGACCCAGAAATCTATGGCATGAAATGTGTTATAGTTCTCTCAATCGTTTGAATCCATGGGCCCCCCCCCCTTCTCTTCAGCTTTATTTTGGAGGAAAAAATCCCTATTGCTTTCGCTGTTAACAACTTGATTAAATCAAATATTCAAATTCAAAATATTAGCGCCAAAACGATATACAAAGTCAAAGTCCTACCGAGCTATTTAATAATGTGACCAATGATTCATTTCAAAGCAGCTTTAAATGGCTGTTGTCACTTTGGGAGCAGTTCAAGAAGCTGTAACACAATAGTAATGTATTTTCACCTTATGAAGTTGTGATGGCAAACATGTCAGCACACATCCATCACACATGGAGCAACATTAGCATTCTTTTTTTTTTGTCACTTTCATTTTGGCTCTGTTTTGGTCTCCACCAACTCATCTGGGAAATATCTGACTGTTAAGCTGCTAAACGCTCCACTATGTTGACAGGCTAGTCATTAACTATGTCTGTAAAATGTTTGCTGCTAAGCAGGAAGCTTACAGTGAGTTTTTTTCCTAGTGTTTTGAGCTGAAAACAGCAGTCAGCAGAGTCTGGAAACAACTCTGATGAGAGCCAAGACAATGAGCTAAAAATACTTTAAAAAAGAACATATATCTGAGGGGAACTGCAGAGCTGGGGATCATTCTCTGGGGCTTCAACTCCTTTCACATTGCCCTTTGATCCACTGCTAATATAAAAACACTGATAGGCGCAGCTTTAAGTAAAGCAATCCTGAATGTTTTTTTCATAATTTTGTATTAAAAACATGCAATTGGTAGTCAACTCCTTGGCCTCAGGAAACTTATAGTACAGCAACGAGCGGTTGTTTACATTATTCTTTAATCCTATTATTATTATTATAAAATTAACAATAAATCCAAAAGAGTATCACTAATATGGAGAGCAATAGCATTGCTACATTCTGTGACCATGGTGATTTGATCTTTTTATCAATATCCTCTACTCTGGCGATTACAACTGTCTGTCAGATATGGCAGGCTGGTGTGTAGCAGACTGAGGAGGAGTGAAGCAAACACTGGCCTACTCCACCCTTACAGCATGGTGACTGCCAGTCGCAATAACAACCAATTAGAGTTAGGATTCATGAACAAATGGAGCATTCCCAGAAGGCCCTACTTCCCCCCGCTTAAGTCTCTTCAGCTGAGCTCATTGTTGACCATGAAAGGAGGTAATTTAAGCCAATTGAATGACTAAGCAATGACTCACCCTGCATGTGGTGAGTGCAAACATTGTGAGATGCGAGAATAGGACCAGGGCAAACTTTACTTATCAGCCATTTTCAGCTCAGGTTACAAATATGCCGATTTGTTCAGGTGACATGACGTTCAGCAGTGTTCTCGGGAGGCTGTGATTCAGCAGTCACAGGACTTAAGATGTCAGAGCACAGGTGCTATTTCTGGTATTTAAATTATTTTCCCACACAGGTGACTGTCAGGTTAAAACTGACAGAGGCAGTGTGTTTGCCCTTCATCATGCAGGCTGAGAGACACATTTCAGTGCTAAGAGGAAACCTGAAATGAGTCCAGCGAAGGTTTCCCAACTCAGCGGTTCACAGAGACAACGGTGTGCAAGATGGCAGAAATGTGTGGGCTGACCACTACCATGTTATTGAATGCTTGTCAGCACAGACATGCTGTTTTTGCAAGATCCATTGGGTTCCTGTAAAGGAAATGACTCAGTGATATGCAGCTCCAGCTCACTCCTGGAGCTCTGTGATAGCATAAGTGGGCCTCAGAGAATACTGGTCATCATTTCTGAACAGCATTTCCCTTTGAGGTATGTTTTTGTATAGATGCCATTAAACTATGCACCAGAATGTAACAATAGCACTTTTAGCGCCAAGGAAAATGCCTATAAAACACAACTATAGTAAAGTAAAAACATGGCTAGTAAAATAAATGACAACGTATGCATGTATTTCCACTGCTCCTATATTTTAAGATAACAAAACAAGGGGGCAAAGTGTAGTTTAAGTACTAAGTAATAAGACGGTAATTAAGGAGTTGCATCAACGCAATACATGTAAGCACCCGGTCACCACCATAAAAACTGTTTTGTATACAGTATTTTCTGAGCATTCTACATTTTATTCACTACCCATCGTTGCACAACACAACAAGTCTCACCATGTTTCAAACTCTGCTGTATTGAGCTGAATAATGGAGTGCTTTGACTGCAATCCTGAGGCCACACCAGGCGTGTTGTGATAAAATGGCAGAGCCGGGCACAGAGGCAGGCACAGACACTGGCTAACAGCAAGCAGCTGCGAACACAAGGCATCAGAAACACAAACGAGAGGGCACGGTGTGTCCGAGCCTGTATTCACTGCATCTTAAAGTAGGAGTCATTTGGCTCAGTCGTGCCAGGGCCAAATGAAGAATGAAAGAAAACGTCACCTCGAGCCCGGGCTTTTAGAACAAGAATGGAATTTAATCTCATCTCCTGCGAACCTTGTACTTTTCCACTCAGGCTCGAGGCTCTAGAAGGACTCATGCCTTACAGTTGTTTGTGCCAACTATTACATTGTATCTTTCACACTTTGTGAATGATTATACATTAGCTTTGGTAGAATAGTATTGACTGGAGAAAAGGGATGGTTGGAAGTTTAGTAACAGTGACAACGTTTTAGAACTGTCTCTAAAGACCATATTCCATTTCACTTATGAATCATTTTTGTCCAAATATGTAAAAGGCATGTTGTCTGCTGAGGCTGTTCTCCGTCATATATATTCTCTTCTCACATGCCCTTAATTGTAGTACAGCATACTGGACTTTCTGGTTTCAGGGCACACAAAAGAAATAATGCAGCCTTCAGAAGCTGTGACAAAACCGGGTAGAAAAAAACACCCACAAACTGAC